>NW_017618545.1:0-95662 GCF_001879475.1 Ipomoea nil
GAGAGATTAGTGATCTTGGCAAAAAATATAGCCAAAAAGAAATTAATCTCAAAATCCTACGAGGCTTACCATCTGCATGGGATATGAAGGTTACGGCTATGGCGATCACCGAGATCTAAGAATGTTGTCAACAGACAAATTATTTAGTGATCTAAAGCATATGAGTTCGAAATGAAGGCCAAAGATGATGATGTACATGAAGCTCGAAATTCTGCTCTAATGGCCGAACAACCGTCAACCTCCAGGTCAGTAGAAAATAATGTTGATTTTATGACTGACGAACAATTTGCTCTTTTGTCAAAAAGTTTAGAAGGTTTATGCGAAAAGGAGACAACAAAAATTCTGCTCGTGGAAAATTCTCTCCGCATACACAAGAAGAAAAAGTCGAAGAAAATAAGGATTTGTGCTACAATTTCCGCAAACCCGGACATTTTAAAATAAATTGTCCGTATCGATCGTTAGCAAGTATCAAGGCAAAAATGTTGAATCTACGCCGAACAAATCCGAAAGCAAAAGGTTCAAGCGCGACAAAAGAAAAGCTCTCGTTAGCAACGAACCAAACGAAAATGATGATTCGGAGGATTCATCATCAAGCGATGAAAGTTCATGTTCGGATGATGATACGGCGCTATATGCAAGTCAATTGAGTTGAGTACAAGTGAAGATTGTCTTATGGCTCTTGACGCAGAGGAAGAAAGGTAACATCTAATTCTTTCAATTCTGTTAATTCTTCTTTTTCTCGTGAATCTATTGACAATCTAATGCGAGAATGTCAAGAGATTATGCTCACTCATCCTCAACTCAAAGGAGCGCAATAATATTCTAATTCTTGAAAAAGAAGAAATGAATAAAAAATTGCAAGATGCTTTACTTGAAGTGAGTAAATTGAAAATGAAAATATTCATCTTCAAGAAGAGTGTAAAGCAAGAGAGGTTAGAGAAAATAATCTTAGAGCTACTATTGCTACGTTCACTAATTCGTCTAAAATTATAGATAAAATGGTGAGCATGCAAAAGCCATCAGGAGATAGAACCGGAATTGGTTATGACTCCACATGTTCTCAAACCCCTCAAAATCTGACTAATTCTACTACTACTTTAAATAATAAAGTTCAAGTGGTAAAATTTGTTAAAAGTCAGAATAGCACGATGAGACAAGGACTTGGCTATCAAAAAATGCAAAGTTGAATGTTGAAAGGCCGAAACAATTTATTATACGGCAAAACAAAAATTCTTCAAGCAAAGATATGCCAAAGAGTCAAGTGCAAAAAGATTTCATAGAAAAGAGGGAAGCTTTTTCTAGAAATAAGTTGGGAAATTTCATCCCACTCAAAAAGATTGGTTGTGCAATAGATGTAATACTTTTTATAGACCAAAGCAACCATTCTCTTCCCAGGTGCCAAAATATAAAATAATTTTCAAAACCCGGCCAAAAATATTTTCTAAGTGAGTTATGATTATCGTGTCTCTAATGGTTACAAATCGCCTCATCTTAATTCAATAAGATCAAGGTGGGTTTGGTTACCAAAAATCACTAACAGTAAAGGACCCAAGCAAATATGGGTACCTAAGTTAATTAATCTTTTTTGCAGGATATTTGGTACATCGATAGTGGTTGCTCACGCCACATGACTAGAAATAAATCATATCTAGTGAATTTCAAAGAAATCGATGGACCAAAAGTTATATTCGGAGGAATTCAAAATTATAGAATTACAAAAGGAGTTGGCACGATCAAGAAAAAATGGTTTGAAGATTGAAGATGTTTCTTTCGTTGAAGGATTAAAATTTAATTTGTTGAGCACTAGTCAATTTTGTGATAAAGCTATCTTGTAGAATTTTCTAAGATAATTGCCTAATAAAAAATGAGCTCACAAATGAGATTATTTTATCTGGAAAACGGCGAAAGAATATGTATGTTGTTGATTGGAGCACTAGCAAAGATTTAGTGTGCTTAATGGCCAGAAATTCGAATGAAGCTAATTGGGAATGGCACAGAAAGCTCAACCACTTAAACTTCAAGACCATCAATCAGCTTGCAAAGAAGAATCTAGTAGAAGGCTTGCCAGATATTATCTTCAAGAAGGACCAAGTGTGTGATGCATGCCAACGCGGAAAGCAAATCAAATCATCATTCAAATCAAAGACACACGAGTCAACGTCAAGACCGCTAAGCTTACTACATATGGACTTATTTGGACCGGGTTGATCCAATAAGTGTAAGTGTAAGAAATATACTGTCGTTGTTGTTGATGATTTTTCCAGGTACACTTGGACCGTGTTTCTCAAGAAGAAAAATGAAGTTGAGCAAGTTCTACCGAAGCTGTTGAAGCAGCTACAAAATGAGAAAGAATTGCAAATATCAAAAATACGAACGGATCGTGGAACCGAGTTCGTGAATGGAGTTATACAAGCTTTTTGCAATTCACATGGAATTTCTCATCAATTATCTGCCGCAAGAACACCGCAACAAAACGGTGTTGCCGAAAGAAGAAACCGGACGCTCAAAGAAGCCGCACGAGTGATGATTAGTGCTGCCAGTCTCCCGAAACGATATTGGGCGGAAGCTATCAACACTGCTTGTTACACGCAAAATCGAAGCATGATCCATAAGCAGTACAAGAAGACGCCATATGAGCTTTATAAAGGGAGAAAACCAAATATTGGCTATTTTCATATTTTTGGATGCAAATGTTTTATTCTTATTAATGATAAATTGCATCTAAAATCTTTTGATGAGCGTGCAGATGAAGGAATTTTTCTAGGATATTCGACTACCAGCAAGGCGTTCAGAGTTTTGAATAAAAGATCAATGGTGGTTGAAGAATCCATACACGTGGTATTTGATGAAAAATCATAGATCAAAAATGATGCACTGGACGAAGAAATTGCACAAAATGGTAACAAGTGTCATATTAATTTTTGTGATACTAATGATACGTGTGAAGATGATGTTTTGCAGGGAATGGATGAGTTGGAAATTAATTCTCTAGAAAATCTCATCCCTCATCTAGAAGAAGTTGGAAATTCTTTTAATAATAGTTTTGGGAGTGATGCCTCACGTGAGAATGAGGATGAAGTACAAGTTGGTGATCCAATTAGTGATCAAGTTACTGGTGAAGTTGGTGGTCAATTACAAAATGAATTAAATGTGGAAATTCGAACCAACTCTCCCAGTACACAACAAATGGATCCACCCAGTACCGTGCACTCATTTGAACCAGATTTAAGATGGCTCAATAATCACCCTCCAGAATTAATTATTGGGAATATTCATGAAGGCGTGAAAACAAGATCATCTACCATGGAAGCATTGTTCACGTGTTATCTATCTCAGATTGAACCAAAAGAAATTGACGAAGCTCTCAATGATCTGGATTAGATAAACGCTATGCAAGAGGAGCTCGATCAATTCAAAAGAAATGATGTTTGGGAACTTGTTCCAAGACCGGCGAACCACAATGTTGTAGGAACCAAATGGGTCTTCCGGAACAAAGCAAACGAAGAAGGCGTGGTTGTTAGGAATAAAGCAAGGCTCGTTGCAAAAGGATACTCTCAAGAAGAAGGAATAGATTTTGATGAAACTTTTGCACCGGTGGCTCGACTTGAAGCAATCAGAATTTTCCTAGCCTACGCCGCACACAAAGATTTCACCGTTTATCAAATGGACGTGAAAAGCGCATTCTTGAATGGTCTACTCGAAGAAGAAGTTTATGTCGAACAACCCCCAGGTTTTGAGGTAAAAGGCGAAGGTGATAAAGTCTACAAACTTAAAAAGGCATTGTATGGGTTGAAACAAGCACCCCGAGCTTGGTATGATACTTTGTCAATGTTCTTGATAAGCTGTGGATTCACCAAAGGCCTTGTTGACAAAACTCTATTTAGAATTCAAGATGGTGATCATATTTTATTAGTGCAAATATATGTTGATGATATTATTTTTGGAAGCGCTAACAATTCTTTGTATGAGAAATTTTCGAAGCTTATGCAGAATAAATTCGAAATGAGCATGATGGGTGAATTGAATTACTTCTTGGGCTTACAAGTCAAACAACTGAAAGAAGGAGTATTCATCAATCAAGCAAAGTACACCCGAGACTTGATAAAGAAGTTTGGCCTTGATGGAAAATCATCGATCAAAATTCCAATGAGCACATCAACAAGGCTAGACAAAGATGAAGATGGAAAAGATGTCGATCAAACAAAATATAGAGGAATGATTGGTTCACTTCTATATCTTACTGCAAGCAGGCCAGACATTTCTTATGCTGTGGGCGTGTGTGCAAGATTCCAAGCAAATCCAAAAGAAAGCCACCTCACCGCAACAAAGAAGATCATACGATATTTGAAAGGCACAATCAATGTTGGATTGTGGTATCCAAAAGGTACAGATTTTACTCTAACGGGTTTTTCAGATGCGGATTTTGCAGGTTGCAAAATAGACAGAAAAAGCACTTCCGGGACATGCCAGTTCTTGGGGGGAAGGCTTGTTTCTTGGTTCAGCAAAAAGCAAAATTCCATCGCAACTAGTACCGCCGAGGCCGAATATATTGCTACAGGTAGTTGTTGTGCGCAAATTTTGTAGATGAAGCAACAATTGAAGGATTACGGAGTTAATTGTGATGACGTTAGTATTTATTGTGATAATACTAGTGCAATCGCTATCACTCACAATCCGGTGCTTCACTCAAGAACCAAACATATCGACATTTGACATCATTTTATAAGGGATCACGTTGAAATGAAAAATCTGAAGATCGAATATATCCCTATGGAAAACCAAGTTGCTGATATTCTCACGAAGCCTTTATGCGAAACGAGATTTTCTCCCTTAAGGCACGAGTTGGGAATGATCGAAATGAGCTAAGTATCACTGGACTTAATCTCTCTATTTAAATTGATACTTGTGCTCAAAATAAATTGTTCTATATGAATAAATTGTTTTATGTGTCTATACGCATGTTTATACTCGAAATTTTTATGTGATAAAATTGCAATATGTGTTAGGATCTTATTTGTGTATTTGCATGTGTTATTTAATGTGAGATCATATGCCATGCAAATTAATTTGATAAAATATGCAATTCGTGATTTATTTGATAATTTGTTTAAAATTGCATGTTTTAATGTGTTAATCAGTTTTTGAGTATGTGTTCATGTTTCTATAAATTAACTAACTTGTTTGCATGAACAATTTGCTCTAAAAATGATTTACCGTGTTTGTTTAACAATGTATATGTGTTATGTGCAAAATGTGATTTAAAGTGATAATTATATATATGTCTTCGTGTATATACAGTATATGTGATATAATTTGCTATAAAATGTCTTAGAAATCTAGAAGTTAATATTTTTGTTAGTTTCTAAAATATTTTGGAATCTAATTAATGTTTATTTTTATAAAGCTGTTTCTAATTATAATTTAGGAATATGTGTGTTAATTTTGTTAGTTTCCAAAATGTGTTTAATTTTTGATTGGAAATTACCGTGTATAAGTTTAATATAATTGGTATGTGTGATTAATTATTTGTGGAGTAATTTTTGCTACTAACGAGATGTTTGAGTGTTATTATGTTTGTGGTACACGAATTTGAGAAGGAAATCAGGAGGTAAAGGAGGTAAAATTTAGAGTTTAATTGGGCATCAAACCTCCACCCATAAACTCCTACCCTTTCTAAACCTCCCCCCATAATCCTCTCCTAAATCAAATCTTTCCAAACTGATATTGCCCCTCTCTCAATTGACACCCCCATCTCGCCTATCAGAAATCTACTCTCTTAATCAATCCCCACAAACAAATCTCAAGGAGATCAAAACCCAAATCCTTCCTAAGTGTCTCTTCAAATCTCCACCCTCTACACCTTACGTGCATTGGGTATTTCTAAAGAGGTGTGAGCATTAAATGCTATTGTCTGCTCATGATGACATTTTCTCTTTCCTCGTAACACTCTCTATCAGATGACTCATCTACCCTAAACTCACCCAATCGACACACCTCAACCAAAGGGTACAATTGAGAAGTCTCATCTCTCTCTCTTAAATTCGAAAAACCCCTTCGAGTCATCCTCCTCATATAAACCCCTCTCTTATACCTCAAAAACTCTTTCAAGACCTTCAGAATATCAGAAAACTCTCTCTCTCAAATTATCTCTCCTCGATCAATCGATCTGATCATCATGGCCCAATCTGGAAGAAAGCAAACTGATCCTATTTTCGCCCTCTCTCAACAAGTGACGAATGGGATGGTACTCAATCCTGAGTTTTTCAAACTAGGTTCTACCGACAAGGACACGGTCGAGAAAATTCTTCAAGCGTTAAAAGACTGTGGACTGTTTGATTTCTTCACCTACACCTACTTTGGAACCTTTGAAGAAGATGTAGCCGAATTTTATCTACATGCAGTCGTTGAAAAAGACTCGATTAAATCTAAAGTTGGAGGATCAGAAGTTTCGATCACTGAAGATGACATACACATGTGCTTCAACTTTCCTGAATCTCAGATAATGCCAGAATCTCACAACTATGTTGTTCAAAATTTTTGGAACGAGATTCGTGGTCCTACGACTCCAATTTTCTCTGATGTATCCGCTCATAAGAATGTATTGAAGTTTGAATATGAGATGTTGGTGGACATGATTTACAAGATTCTTGAACACAAACTGGGAAGTACTGAAGATTTGACTGCATCGACAGTGTGCCTGATGGACGGAATCATGAAAGGAATAAAATTCAAATGGGCAAAATTTATCTACAGGAAGATGGTTATTTTTGTTCATGCTGCCAAACCAATGAAGAGACCTGCTGTAGTGGATCGATTCTATCAAAATGTTGGATATGGTCTCCTCATTGGAGAACTGCTAAGGAAGAAGACAATTCCAATGAGAAAACACAAAAATATTGGAATTTACAGAGCTCTCTTCAGAAAATTCAGTCCTAATTTTGGAAAAAGGTCAAGCCAGAGAAGAGGACAAGAAGGTGGGAGTTCTACAAGTTCAAAAACACCTCGGAGTTCCGGACCGAGACACAGCAAAGCAATTTCAACCTCAAGTAATCAAATGGGATCAAGCAATCGATCAGGAAGAGACCAGGAAGCCATCAGTACGGCTATGGCAGTTATTCCGATCAAATATGCCGAACCAAACTTGTTGGCCGAAGGAGTTGACGATACTACAAGAATGGAATTTGCAGGAGTTGATGTGCAAATTTCGAATGATCTACAAAGAAGGCTCTCGAGTCAATCTGCAGCCGAAGGAAGTGCAGGACCTATAGTTTTTGACTCAGCCCTCATTCAAGATGATCCGGAGCTGTTGAAAGAATTGATAATGGTGCAAACTTGGAGAGAATGGAAACTTGAAAGATATCATTCTTTCATATCAAAAATCACCCCAGAATTGATAAGGAGTGAAGATTTTTCCTTGGAATGGTGCGGAACAAACGTAATGCTAGATGCACTCAACATGGATTTAAATCAAGTGTATCACATGAAACTACACAAGAAGGCAGCCAGACAAAAAGGAAAAGCTCCAATAAAGGGAGGCAGTACGGCTCAAGACCGTTTAGCCGAACAAGAACGACAGAATGAAATTTCACTTCAGTTAGCTCTGCAAAGGTCAGTTTATGACACACATCATTATCCAGGTAACACATCTCTTGTGGATAATGAAATTTTTTATGAAAGAACTGAAGGAACGGCACTCATTGATGTACCAATCATAAGTACTGAAAATCATATGGACATACCCGTGAAAGTCCATGATGCTTCTTTATTAATATCTGATCTGACCCCCACAACAACTAATGTGAATCTGGAGTGCAATGACCAACTTGTGGGATCCAATGAAGCCGAAGTGTCAGTACGAGAAGTGTCAGAAGAAAGAAGAAGAGATACACCAGTGGAAGTTGTAGTAGAAGTTGCTACTGAGAGTAGACTGCAAATCACAGAGGATTTATCCAGTGTATTGCTGGTACACCATACGGAGTCTACCATGCCTACCATGGACCCTGTTCTAGAAAATGAAGAATTATTTGCAGACAACTACACGAGAACAAAAGTACTACAAGAACAAGTTGGTGATCTCAATCAAGAAGCCGAATCACCTGAAGAAGAAGGGATGCAACTTATTGATACAGTTGTTCTCACAGATCCGAACAGAAGTCCATTCGGATCCCCTCAAAACTTTGTGCAGATGAATGATCAAGATGATGGCATATTTTCATCCTTATTTGCCAAAGTAGCTGAATCCAGTGATGTTGTTTGTCAAGCAATTGGAGAAAAGTTGGTTGAACAAAATCAAAAGATGGATCAACAACACAGGGATACACGAGTCAATCTGAAGGAATTAATGGAGCATCAAAACATTTTGAAGACCCAGATTGACAAAGCAGAAAGAATTTTGAAAGGAGAATTGACAAAAGGCTTACTTGAAGTGATTCAGCTCATGAAGAAGGAATGTGAAGCAGCTGAAAAGATTCACAACGAACGTCACTTGAGACAGATCAAAGCGATTCAAGATCAAGAAAGCCGAATCAACAAACTTGAAGCTGAACTCGCAGTTACAATAAACAAGCTTGACAACGTGCAAACCGTTTCCATTGAAACACATAATAGTGTTGAAACTGTGAAGGCAAATCAAGACCGAGATTTTAAGACCCTTGCATTTTTGGTTGATAACGCCAAAAGGGGGGAAGAAATTCTCAGTCACATGGCTTTGCAACAACAAGAATTTATTCTTGGAAGTCAACAACAGCCAGTAGTGTCTACTCAAGGTAGAGGCCGAAGCCGCGGACAATCGTCACAAGGACCATCTCAGATTGGTTTTGCTCAGTTCGCGAATCCTAGTCTTGGTACGAGTACATCAAAGGTTGCTGAACAGCGTGGCTGGTTTGAATGCTCTAAGGGTACCGCCACTCAGACAACAATATGGACTAAGGAAAATTTACCAAGCATGATCAAGAAATGGCCTGCAGTCGATCAAGCCCAATGGATCTCGGAGAAGAATAAAGAAGAAGAAGGTAAAAGGAAAAGAACCGAGATGTGGTATGAACTAAGAGATTTCACCGGAAATATGGGCATGAATCTTGGAGAAGAAAGAAGCTTCGAAGAATGTGTCTTATGGTGGGAAAACGGAGTTCTTCCGGGCAACAATATCAAAGAAGCTTATGGACATTGTATGGCCGGACAGCTTACAAAGAAATTGCAGAATGCAAAGTTCAAAGATGATTTCTTCAAGCTCAGAGAACATGTCAAGGAAATTTTGAAGAAAGACTCTGGTGTGAAGAAACCCAGAAGGTAATCTGAAAATTCTCTTGAGCTGATATTTTCTCTATTTTCGAACCTCTGTTGCGTTTTTCTCTATAAATTCGAAATATAACAATAAATATTTCCCATGGTCTATTTTGAGTCATTAATTTTATTTGTTTAATGTAATTAGACTTTCGTGAACTAAAAAACAAGAAATATGTCAAACGCACGACAAAATTAAAAATTATTGATGATGAAAATAAAAAAATAACTCAAGATGCGTTTAGGAGCTTGTCTAAAAATTTAATTCACAAGTTTCTTTTGATTGTGTCTAGAAAACCATCTGTTAAACTCATCTTGGCTTTGTCAAATAAAATTGAGCAAAAAGATTATTTTTCAAAGACTTAAAAGCCAATGACTAAGTATAGGTTTTGGCATTATCAAAATGGGGGAAATTGTTAGGAATAAAGTGTAATGGTTTTGATATGCCAAATTTGTACTTGTAGATCCCCCAATTTTATTTTATAGGTCTAGTAGAGTCTTAGACCATGATCGGGAAATTATTTAATTATGAAAAGAGAAAAACAGAGGAAGATGCATGAAAATAGAAGAAGAAGATATAAAGCCGAAAATCAAGAATTTGTCTGGAGAAAATGACAAATTGAAGAAGAAGATGAATGATACAATAATTCACGTCAATGCTACTCAAAGAAGATATCCCAGAAGAATTTTCGTGAAGAAAATTAATGTTGGAAGAATGCAAGAAATTGACTTGGAGATCAAGCATCTATGGAAAGAAAAGTGTACATCAAATATGATTGGAGATTTAATCAAAAGCTGTACGAATGAAGTGGATGATGCTTGATAAATTATGTGAAATGGCTTAAGTTCGAAACTCATCATCAACAATTTTACAAGGTAAAATTTGAGAAGCCAAATTAAATTAATCTGATGGAGTTGGGCGCTAGTTTAAGCTTTGGGTGCCGATTACAAGTGGAAATTGGGAAGCAAATTCACTTGGGTGGCACTTGAGATGCAATTGCACTTGGGAGCCAATTCAAAGGAATTGGGAGCCGATTTCATAGCAATTGAAATTGGGAGCCAAAGGAATTGGGAGCCGATTTCATAGCAATTGAAATTGGGAGCAAGTTTCACATGAGAATCAATTCAAGATGGGAGCCAGTTTCAGAGAAATTGAAATTGGGACCGATTCAAAGAAGATTCAAAGAATCTGAAACTAAAATTGGAGATTCAAAGAATCTGAAACTAAAATTGGGAGCAAGTTTCACATGAGAATCAATTCAAGATGGGAGCCAGTTTCAGAGAAATTGAAATTGGGACCGATTCAAAGAAGATTCAAAGAAGAAGACATGGATTCAATACGAGGAGAAGTCTGGGAGCCAATTTCGAAGTCAAAGTCAACAATTAAAACTGGGAGCCAATTTCGAAGTCAAAGTCAATTAAAATTGGGAAGGGAAGCAATTGAAAGCACCAGGAGCAGTTTGGGAGCCAATTGCAAGTCAAAGTCATGGGTGCCAATTACAAAGGAGAAATTCAAATTGGGTGGAAGTTCAAAGCCAGTTTGAAGTCTGAGAACACCCAGACGTGAGAATGAAGAAGATGAAGATGAACTTACAGTGAAAATATTCTCACAAGGAAAAATACTATTTTAACTAGTATGGGATTAAATTAATGAATATTTTTAAATCCCAAAGATACAAAGACCACTTCAGAGCTAATCAGAGAAGCCGTTCTACACCCAGATATTTCCACTCAACGTAAAACCAGAGGAAATATCAGATGAAGTTCAAGAACCCATTTACATGGAGATGAAGCTCTAACAACGGCTAGCTTATCCTTTCTGACATCTTTGCAGAAGATAAGATAAGATCTCTGACAAAAAGATACAAGATTTCAAAAATGAGAGCGTCTCTTTCCAACGGACAGATTCTCATTACCAGCTATAAAAAGATGAAGATATGAAGACTTGAAGATCACGAACTCACGAACAAGAGAGCAGAAAATTCGAATCCATCAAAGGGATCGAATAGAGCAATTAAGCTTGAAAGAGCATAGAGCAAAAATTCTCATTTGGTACAGAGCATACCAAAAAAATCTTCAAGTGAGAAGTGAGAAAAGAAAAAGAACTCAGAGAGCTTCAAAAGAGAAATATTCTGAGAGTTCTTAAACAGAGCAAAGCAGAGCAAAAATATCAAGTGCTTTACTTGATATATTCACAGAGAGAAAACACTTAGAGCTATCAAGAGAAATCATTCCAGAGTGTTTATCTTCATCAAAGAGACCTGCGCATCATTGAAGATCATCCACAGAGTCTCAGAAGTTGGAAGCAAGACAACACTTGTTTTGGAGCAAAACAAGAGAAGGGAGGAAAGTAGCACGGAGCTGTGAAATCCTGGATTGTCACACGGAGCTGTGAGATCCGAAGCAGCAGTGTCGGAGGCACTGGGCGTGATTGGTGTGGGCTTGGTAATCAAAGCACCAGATCACGGGATACATTTCTACCGGAGTGTGGAAGACGGGGGGAAAGTAACGCGGAGTCGTGAAATCCTGGGATAGTAACGCGGCGACGTGAAACCCGAAGCAGCAGTGTGGTGTCACTGGGCGTGATTAGTGCGGGCTTTGTGATCAAAGCACTAGATCACGGAAATTCATTGTATCTTGGAACCAAGAAGTGGTAGATATAGTGAATTGCTCTTGGAGATAAGAGCAAGTGGAGTAGGAGGATTACACCACCTCGCGAACCACTATAATTGTCTTGTGTTCTTTACTGCTTTCTTTACTTACCGCTCTTTACATATTCGCTCTACACGAGATATACTGCTCACACAATCTCACACACACTTTATGTTTATTTATTTCCGCTGTGCACCATACTCTAACAATCTAGTTAAGAGTTTTGGTTTATCTCTAGCTTAGCAATTGTTGTGCTGTGCGAAAAAGTTTGAAAGTCTATTCACCCCCCCCCCCCCCTCTAGACTTTCACCTTACCTCTTTTGGGACCAACAATAGCAACCCAATGGCATCAATTTAGGAAGGTTCCAAAAAACAGCTTTCCGCGATCTCGACGCGTCGAGCCTCTAATCAGGGCAATTTTTGAGGCTACTGTAAATTTTCGATGCGTCGAGCAGAGGGCTCGACGCGTCGAATTCTTTATACTTTGACTTCTTCCTCTTTTGATCATTCCGTGCTTGAAATTCTTCCCTTGCTCTTACACTTAGCTTGTAATGGTGAAAAAATACTACCAAACACCGTAAGGCATTCAAAACAAGTGTAAAACCATATTCTAACGAGAAAACAAGGAAGACAAGTATTAAATGAGCACAATTCAATAACTTTGTTACTAAAATGAATCAGAAAAGCTATAAAAACATGCACAGATGTGATAAAATCAATAATACATAGTTCATAGTACAACTAAGACCTCAATCATATACATAGAAAGACAAATCTAAAACTTATTACATCATAATCTCATTGCATGACGCTGCCCTTTAAGCTACCACCAGTAACCCAATTGCACATGACACACTACAAATAAAAAAAATGAAGACAAGTACTGAAGATGAAGACAATGACAATGCTACCCAGAAGAGAATAAAGAAGACTTAGAGAAATTTAAATCGAAAGTAGTATTTATTTATACTATCATTTTTAGACTAAGTATTTAGACTAGCGTTATTACAAAATTGCAAACATTTATTATAGTGACAATTATAATCAATCTCTTATATATTATCTTGCATTTATATATACTTTGAATTACTGATTTAAATAAACAAAATCAACATTCAATTACCTATGCATTAACATCTTCTATATATAATCTTGCATTGATATACTCCGAATTACTTATTTAAAAATAATCATTGGGCATTATCTCATTCACGCAATGTGCGTGAAAAATATAGTATTTTAATAAGAGTAATAAAGTAGCGTACATACTCTTCATCAACAATAATGAAATCAGTGATTGTATTTTAATTTACATTCGTTGTTGAGACAAATTGTTTTGAGGGTTTGTCAATGACAATTGTTACAATTCTTGTAAATAGAGAATGATAATAAATAATTCAAAATATATAGTTACAATAGATATTGTTATAATGATATAGTAAAAATTAACTTACAAATTTCTTTAGAAGTTTTCATGCATTGATAAAATTCTGATGTGTAAACTTGTTCAATTAGAGCCAATGGGGTGTCAACATTGTCAATTCTTTGGAAAATGGTCTTACCATTTTAGATTCTAGGTGTAATTGTATTTATGATCAACAACTTTGTAGTCAGGTCATGCAGGTCTGACAATGATGTAAGAACAATTTTGTCCGATTAAAATAATAATAATATAATATTAGTAAAGTAATGTACAATTGTACTATTATAAAAATACATACAAAAAATATTAATACCATAACGACCTAAATCATACCAATAATGCGAAAGTATAATTGAAATATTAATTTTTGTTCTGATCTAAATAATCAAAAGAAGATTAATTAAACGAAAAAAAAAATAACTTAACCTAAATTTGTTTTTTTTTTAAATGCATAAAAATCAAATGATTTTTAAAGTTCTTGATTTATAATCTTTGATACTTAACTTTGAATGTTATGTAGTTAGTCGGACTAATTATTTGACCAAAGTTTATGTTAAATTATATATATATATATATATATATATATATATATATATATATAATAAGGCTCATATGCGGCAGTGGCTTTAGGTGCGGCGGTGCGGTGATATCAGCGTCGTCCATTCTACTTAATCTATCGGCAGCTGCTAATTTCTGAAGATTTAAAGATTTAAGCGCGTCCTGGTAAGTGGGGGGGGGGGGGTGTTATGTTAATTGTAGTGGTTATTTATATCGGTCGCTTGTCAGTATACACCAACAGTGTTAACAAAAGACACCAATAGTGTTAGGAAAAAGCATCACAATGAAATGCACAAATATATCAAAAAACACACAACACACCCAAAAAATACACCATATAACTCACCACCCCAATGGTGTATTCTGAACACTGTGAGATGCTTTTAGTCATACCTAGTGGTGCGTTCTGGTGATGTGTATCTAATTTGTGCATGTTTTTTTGGTGTGCATTTTCTATCATGGATGGTGTATATTCGTATAACTATTAGTGTGGTCGCACTGACCGCTCGGGAAGGCACCAACATGAATTCTCAAATACACCACAGTAAGGTTAATAATGCACCAATAACGAACATAAAACACACAATACTATGATTTGATATATTCTGGTGCCCAATGACGACTTTAACCTTGCAATTCGCGTACTGTGAGAACGCGCGCGAAAATATCGGAAAAGCCTTGATGAATGTGATTCGTTGGATTTATCTAATCTAATGGCCTACAATTAACCGCACCGCCGCACCTAAGTGCACTTCCGCACTTGAACCTTCCTATATATATATTAATACATTTTAAAATATTCTTAGTATATATTTAACAATTATGACAACTCTAATTGGGATGAAGTTCAAACCTAAGACCTTTCTTATATAAATTAATGAGTAAGTTAAAAATAATAAATAGTTAACGGAATATTCCGTTACTAAAATTTATACTAACGGAATTTAGGTTATTTAAGGGAAGAAAATAATATAATAGAGCGTAAATAAAGAAAATCATTTAAAAAATACTAAAATCAAAATAATATGAACCATTCATTTTAAGAAACATTAAGATCGAAATTTTTTTGTTCCAGTTAAGGGCTTAACATTATTGGCTCTTATTAGAATTGTAGATTGTAGATGTATGTATATATATATATATATATATATATATATATATATATATATATATATATATATATATATATATATATAATACCATCTGAGGTCCTCCGAGTATAGTGGTTTTGCTACGTTTAGTCTTAAACTTTCAAATTGACTATTTGTGGTCATTCAACTTTCAAATTTAACCATTCGTGGTCCATGTTAACCATCCATGGTCCTTCAAGTTTCGAAATTTAACCAGTCGTGGTCCTCTTGAAAGGACCATGGTTGGTTAAAATTTAATAGTTGAAGGACCATGAGTGGTTAACTTGGACCACAAATGGATAAATTTGAAAGTCGAAGGGCCACAGATGGTAAATTTGAAAGTTTAGGACTAAAGTTGGCAAAACCACTTTAGTCGGCGGACCTTAGATGGTATTAACTCATATATATATATATATATATATATATATATATATATATATATATATATATATATATATATATATATATATATATATATATATATATATATATATATAGGGTTGCATTCACATGCAAACACCCTTAAAATACAAACATGTGGACATATACCGTGCACACATCTATATGCGGGTATGCATATATCCGTGGACGAAAGTGCACACATTCAATGTAGTCTGCATGTGTGAATCCACAGTATTTGGGCCGGCGTGCACACGTCCATGAACAACAGTGCACATAGGCGGGCAACACACAAAATCATAAAAACTAATCACAACCTCAGATACTCAAAATCCAACGATCCAGAAATGTCCACACGTTTGTATTTTAAGCCCTGTTTTTACATGAACGTAATTCTATATATATATATATATATATATATATATATATATATATATATATATATATAGAGAGAGAGAGAGAGAGAGAGAGAGAGAGTTAATACAAGGGGGTGAATGCTTTCAGAACTCTCTTTGCGTCGTCGATTTCAAATTAGGGTTAGTGATTTAGGTTTCAATTTGGGTTAAATTTAGGGAACTGCTGAATCGGCTACCACCTCTACAAAATAAAACACGTCAATAGCATAACACATCCACATCAGCAACGCATTACCTACAACTTTCATTCAACCTGTAAAAATGACTTATTTGAAAAAAATAGACGATTTGTGCATCGAATAGCCAGTAATGAAAGTGCAGGGTGCGGGATGAAGAATCGCAATTGGTTCGTGGTGCGATTTGACACTTTTGCCTTCTTATTGAAATCAATGAGTAAGTTAACGGGGAACTAACAGAAATTAACGGAAAAGAAAATATTTAACGGATAATCATATTCATTAAGGATAAATTAGGAAATCATAAGGAAAAATTAAAATCTGATCAATCTAAGACATTCATTTGATTAAAAAATTTGACCGCCATATATTCTACCCATTATATAGGCCTAATAACTCTCTTGGGCTCTTATTAGTATACTCTAGTTTTTTACGCGCATTGCGCGATTGGGATAATGCCCAATGTTTTTCTTAAATAAGTATTTTAAGGTATATCAAGGCAAGATTATATTAGAATTGTTCATATATATATAATTGAATGTTGAATTTGCGTATTTAAATTAATAATTCAAAGTTTACAAATGCAAAATAATATAGTCAAGACTAAGAGCAAATTACACTTTTGGTCCTATGACTATAGGAGGCGTGTTAATTTTGGTACGTGACTTTTAAAACTAACAATTAGTCCTTTAACTATGATTTTTTTAGCAGATTTGGTCCTTCCAGTTTGGTACGTGTCAACATTGTCAATTCTTTAGAAAATGGTCTTACAGTTTTATATTCCAGGTGTAATTGTATTTATGATCAACAACTTTGTAGTTAGGTCATGCAGGTCTGACAGTGATGTAAGAACAATTTTGTCCGATAAAAAATAATAATATAATATTTGTAAAGTAATGTACAATTGTACTATTATAAAAATACATACAAAAAATATTAGTACCACAATGACCTAAATCATACCAATAATGCAAAAGTATAATTGAAATATTAAGTTTTGTTCTGATCTAAATTTGATGCTTAACTTTGAATGTTATGTATTTAGTAGGACTAATTATTTGACCAAAGTTTATGTTAAATATTATATATATATATATATATATATATATATATATATATATATATATATATATATATATATATGGGAAAATGGCACTTTTTCCCCCTGTGTTATATGCTTATAGCACTTTTTCCCCCTGAGTTATTCATGCATTCACATTTGCCCCCTCAATTATTATAGAAGTGGCGGTTTTTCCCCCTGATATTATTAAATGGACATTTCTACCCTTAAAACAAATATTTTATTTATTTCTCTTCTTCAACAAATTATTGCTTATACGTAGGGATGACCACGGTTCGGTTCGAACTGAACCAAACACTATAGCAATCAAATTAAAAAATTTCGGTTATGATTCATAACATAACCCAATATTTGAGTTTCCGTTTATTAAAATCGTGAACTGGAAAAAAATGGATCCTGAACCGTGAACCGGAGGTTCAAATCGGAACAACTACTAGCAATAGCTTAAATTAGAATTATAATATTTGCAAATAGTGTATGTTTTTTTCCGCATTTATATTGACTCTCACATATAAGTATATATAATCGCGGTTTGAGTTTTATTTTGAACCGTCGGTTCACGATTTTGGATCCAATTTGAACGGTTGGTTCAAACTTTCTTTTAAAATTTTATTTTTTTATTTTTAAAATATTATAAATTCAACACTTAATGTATTTTATTTTTTCAAATTGTGGTTATAATTTGTTGAAGAAGAAAAATAAATGAAATATTTATTTTAAGGGTAAATATGTCCATTTAATATATCAGGGGGAAAAACTGCCACTTAAATAATTTAGGGGGAAAAAGTGCTATAAGTATATAACAAAGGGGGAAAAAGTGCCATTTTCCCTATATATATATATATAGGGTTGAGTTCAAATGAGGACAACAATATATAGAGGACTGTGAGGACAAATAATGGGCACACAACAAATTTATACCTGGCACACAACTTAATACATAATGGCACACAAGAATAAATGTAAACATCAGGTTTCAAACCCATGCTCTATAAATTAACAAATCTAGCGCGCCACATACCAACTGTGGCACACGACTACATTCGGTCATGCACACTACATACCTGCTAATGGCACACACTACATCTGTCCTCACAGTCCTCTATAATATACTTGTCCTCATTTGAATACACATCTATATATATATATATATATATATATATATATATATATATATATATATATATATATATATATATATATATATATATATATATATATATATATATATATATATATATATATATATTAATACATTTTAAAATACTCTTAGTATATGTTTAACAATTATGACAACTCTTATTGGGATGGTGTTCGAACCTAAGACCTTTCTTATATAAATTAATGAGTAAGTTAAAAATAATTGTTAGTGTTTTTATGTTCAAAAACCCCATATTATAATTGGCAATATTATTATGGCATACTAAGATAGGTTTAGAGTCTGTCCGGTTGGGTCTACAGTTTACTGATCAAGCAGAAGCAACGACATAAGAACTGACACTGAAGATCTGATTTAGGAAAGCTGTTTCCTTAAGAGTCTTACGCGGTATTATCAGCCCAGTATGGAAAGACGATCAGCGTATCTTCAAAGAAGGTAATGGACCTAATCTGCTGAGATTACATTCCTCTTATATAGTCCTACCTTCTACAATCAAAGATGTTTTATGGAGAGTGTTTATTGAAGGATCTATAAGTACCAGTTCTTTAAGGGAACTGGGGTTACGCCAAATAAGAAGAAGAAACACTCCATATCAGCTTTATGAGACTAGATCTTTGATTGTCATGCACCTTCTCAATACAACATGTTCACGGTGATTAAGATGATGAACTTGAGAAGAGTTACTGCTGCTTAAACGAAATGACACTAAGATCACACTGTTGTGGGAACAACCTTATAGAGCGTCACTGAAGTGGACTGCATCAGAGCTAGCTCTCCAAGTGAAGGGATTTCATTGGACTTCTGTATGCATGGCTCTCCATCTTCAACAATCCACTAAACCTGTGTAGACTGGGTATGTACCTTGTGTGGGGCACTTGGGTAAGATTATTGTATATCTACCTTTGTACATTGGATTATGACTTAGTGGATTGGACGCCTATGTGATCGTCCCCCAGACGTAGATACACATCGTATCGAACTGGGTAAACATTGTGAATGTTCATTCTGTGTGTTTGTTTATTTTTCTCTGATGTTCTCTTCATGATCTATCATTACTAAGTAGGTGCTTAACTGAATCAATCAGTATTCTAAGTCAGCAAACTATTTCTGATATTTTACGTACAATGAGGAAATGCAAAATTACATGTGGTATCAGAGCTTTTAAGTCTACATAGTGACTTGATCCGAAGGGCTATCTTAGTTTTGCATTCTCTCTGTTTTTGTGGAAGTCTGTCTGTTTTTTCGTTGGCTGGTTGTTGGTTTCAGGATGGACGTAAGTATGAAACCACCAGAACTAGATGGTCACAACTACTCTTTCTGGAAGGCTCGTATGGAGATATATCTTCAAGCACAAGGAACCAGGGTTTATCGCACCATTCTAACTGGGTGGAGTCGACCTACTACTCCGAATGCACAAGGAGTTGCTGAAGAAAAACCCATGGAGACTTGGACAGACGATGAAATGAATGCCTCTGATCTGAACAACAAAGCCCTGAACTCAATTGTTGGATCACTACATGAATCTGTTTTTACGCTTGTTACAGGGGTAAAAGAGGCTAAACGAGTATGGGAGATTCTTGAAACCAGATTTGAAGGAACCAGTGATGTCAAACAGTCAAAGTTGCAAATGGTTCTGTCAGAGTTCGAAGCTCTCAGAATGACTGAAGACGAAACCATTTCTACCTTCCACAGTAGGGTTCAGAACTTGATGAACCGAGCCTCAATTCTTGGGGAACCATTCACTGATGAGAGAGTGGTCAAAAAGATTCTCAGATCCCTACCTAAACGTTTTCGAATGAAAGTAACGGCTATTCAGGAACTCACAGGTTGGGAAAAGAAGACTGTCGGAGAACTCATGGGAAGCTTGCACACATATGAACTGGAAGTTCTTGCTGATGATGATGTTGGAAGCAACAAGAAAGGAAAGTCTATAGCCTTTGTGGCTGAAGCTGATCGAGAATCTGACACAGACGACATAGATGATGAAACCCTAGCTCTCCTAACCAAAAACTTCAAGAAAATCTTAAAAGGGTTCAACAGAAAGGGTCAAGGTCAGTCTACCAGAACACAATACAAAGGCAACAACCCTTCATATCAAAAGGTTGAAACAGCACCCTTCTCACAGAGCAATCAATCTCAGACTGGGCGATCGAGACAGAACAGAAATAGTGCCACAGACACAGGAAAACCCCTCAATCGGTCAGTGCAGTGTAGGGAATGTGAAGGATACGGTCACATACAGGCTGAATGTGCAACATATCTTAAAAGAAAAAAGGCTATGTCTGTAGCTACTCTTAGTGATGATGAGGAGGAAAATTCAAATGATCAATCAGATGATAATGTAAGAAACTTTGTAGCGTTCTTCACTGCCATAAACATTCAATCAGATGGAGATCAATCAGATGGAGAATCATACATATCAACAGATGATTTTGAAGAGAGACACATTCAACTTGAGGCAGAATTTGCAAAACTTGTCGCTAGCTGGGAACAACTTGTGAAAGTAAATAAGTATCTGAATGACGATCTAAAGCAAAAAGATGATCTTATAAAGAAACTGATTGCTGAACTGGTCATAAAAGAAGATCTCATCACTCAGATACAGTCCAGAGAAGTTAAATTAATCAAGGAGTTGGAGAGCTTGAAGAAAAATATACAGATGATGGACACCACATCTACCTTAGATAAAATTCTAGACTCTGGCTGAAACCCTAATGATAAAAAGGGTCTGGGATTTGAGCAAGGAGAATCTTCGAACAACGCACCAAAGTTCATCAAAGAGGGAATGTCTAAGACCACAGCATATCACAGGCATGAACAAGGACAGTCATCTCAGTCAGTACAAATTAAGGAAAGGAGATATGGTACTAACACTGACCAGGACAAATCAACTTATCAATCTCATTATTCGAGATTCAAAAAATAAGATTGTCAAAGTTAAATATTATACTCCCATTTGTCATTACTGTCACACAAAAGGTCATACTCGTCCCGAATGCTATTTTTTTCTACAGAGATCAAAGGAAGGAAAAATATCAGAATAAGACTATTACACCATTCACTAGACAGGTTTGGGTCAGAAAGTCAGAAGTTATCTGTTATCCCACCATTGTTCTAACTGCATCTACAACTGATGCTAGATGGTATTTCGACAGTGGTTGTTCCAGACATATGACAGGAAACATTAAATGTCTGATGGCTGTTCAACCTAGCAGTGGAGCTGTAACATTTGGAGATGGACAAAAGGGTAAAATCGTTGGGAAAGGTGTCCTAAATGTTCCAGGTTTACCTCAATTAGAAGAAGTCTTGCTAGTCAGTGGACTAAAAGCGAATCTTATTAGCATCAGTCAGTTATTGATCAAAATTGGAATGTATGCTTCGATCGTAACTGCTGCAGAGTGAGTGACAAAGCAAATCAACTTGTCATGGAAGGAACTCGGTCTTCAGACAACTGTTATGTTTTGACAAATGAAACTGCTTGTTACCTATCCAAATCTGATGAATCAAAACTCTGGCATAGAAGACTGGGTCACATAAATTTCAGAGATATGGATAAGTTGATAAAACTGGAAGCAGTAAAAGGTGTACCGAAGATCAGAATTGATCCAGAGAAAATTTGTGGCGCATGTGCTATTGGGAAACAAATCAGAACTCCACACAAAGCAGTAAGAGGTATCACCACTGAGAAATGTCTAGATCTTGTCCATATAGATCTCATGGGGCCAACACAGACTGAAAGCATTGGAGGAAAGAAATATATATTTGTGTGTGTAGACGATTTCTCTCGATACAGCTGGGTTTACTTTCTGAGAGAAAAGACAGAAGCCTTCAAGGCCTTCAAGACTCTGTGCATAAGAGTTCAGAAGGAAAAAGATGAGTCTATTATAAAAGTTCAGAGATTGAGAAGTGATCATGGAAAGGAATATGAGAACTCACTATATTCAGACTTCTGCTCCGAGCATGGTATCTCACATGAGTTCTCAGCTCCTAGAACTGCTCAACAAAATGGAGTGGTGGAAAGAAAGAACCGAACGCTACAGGAAATGGCTAGAGTTATGCTACATGCCTCACATATGCCACAACGTTTCTGGGCTGAAGCAGTACACACAGCGTGTCATACTATAAATAGGGTATACCTTAGACCAGGAACGACGAAAACTCCATATGAGATCTGGAAGGGAAAGAAGCCAAACCCACCAGAACTCAGAAAAACCATCCATCAGATAACATTATTGGAGATCTTTCAGATGGAATGAAAACCAGAAGCAGAATAAGAAATAATCTGACAGAAATATCTGGGTCTTACTGCTATACCTCAAAGATAGAACCCAAAAATGTCAAAGAAGCTCTACAGGATGATCTGTGGATCAATGCAATGCAGGAGGAGCTACATCAGTTTGAGCGGAATCATGTCTGGAATCTTGTACCAAGACCTGATGGTGTCAATGTAATAGGAACGAAGTGGATCTTTAAAAATAAAACTGATGAAGCAGGGAATATAGCCAGAAACAAAGCTTGGTTGGTGGCTCAAGGTTATACACAGATTGAAGGGGTTGACTATGACGAGACATTTGCTCCTATAGCTATACTTGAGTCAATCAGAATCTTGCTGGCTGTCGCTTGCATTTTGGGATTTACATTATATCAGATGGATGTCAAGACAGCATTTCTGAATGGGTATCTCCATGAAGATATCTATGTGGCTCAACCTAAAGGTTTTGAAGATCCAGAACGTCCTTCTTATGTCTATAAGCTTCGAAAAGCTATATATGGCCTTAAACAAGCCCCATGGGCCTGGTATGAACGTCTGACACAGTATTTGCTCCAGCACGGATATAAACGCGGAAGTGTTGACAAAACTCTGTTTGTCAAAACGACTAGAAGTCATGTAACCATAGCTCAAATCTATGTTGATGACATTGTGTTTGGATCAACCTTGCAGAAATACACTGATGAGTTGGTAAAAGTCATGGAGGAAGAGTTTGAAATGTCCGTGGTTGGTCAACTGACATATTTCCTAGGTCTACAAGTCAAGCAAAGTTCTGAAGGATACTTTATTTCACAAGAAAAGTATGCTAAGAATCTTGTCAAAAAGTTTGATCTGGAATCATGTAAACCATCCAGAACACTGATCTCCACTTCTACAAAAGTATCGAAAGATGAAACTGGTATATCAGTGGATAACACAGTCTATCGTAGCTTGATAGGCAGTCTGTTGTATCTAACAGCCAGTCGACCAGACATAATGTTCAGTGTTGGAATCTGTGCAAGGTACCAATCTGACCCAAAGGAATCACATCTGATAGCGGCAAAACGCATTCTGAAATACGTGAAAGGAACGATACAGTATGGACTCTGGTATTCCAAGGATAGTGAACTGAATCTGGTTGCATATTGTGATGCTGATTGGGCACGGAATATTGATGATCGGAAAAGTACTTCTGGAGGATGCTTCTTTGTTGGGAAGAACTTAGTATCATGGTTAAGTAAGAAACAGAACTCTATCTCACTAAGCACTGCAGAGGCAGAATACATAGCCGCAGGTGGTTGCTGTACTCAGTTGGTTTGGATGAAACAGATGTTTCTGGATTATGGTCTTACACAAGGAACAATGACACTCTTTTGTGACAATGTCAGTGCTATTAACATCTCCAAGAATCCTGTTCAACATTCCAGAACGAAGCATATTGACATCAGGCATCACTACATCAGAGACCTGGTTGAATCCAAGGAAATTGAGTTGGAATACATTATGACTAACAAACAACTGGCGGACATTCTGACTAAGCCACTGGATGCTAATCGTTTTGAAATTCTCAGATCTGCTCTGGGAATTTGCAGAATTGACTGACTAAAGCAGTTGGTCCGTCAGAGAGGAGTTGGTTTATTATGGGTCAGTGTTATGTCTTTGAATTTCCTTAAAGACTCCTCTCTTTTTATGTTAAGAAGATCATCTAAGCTTATTTTTCTCAGAAGATATCTTAAAATATCTCAATGCTTTTTGAATTTAAAATTCCCTTGGGTTCCGTTTCCTTCCTAAAAAGGAGCTGTACCGTTGTGTCTATCAATCACTTCTGCATGATATTTTAACTTGCCGCATTAATTAGGGTTCATCACCCTTAAGCCTATATGATACCGGGTGAAGAAGAAAGAACTCACCTCAGCTCTCATCTCTCCATTTCCCGTGCTTATCTGCTCTCGGTGTTTTATTCTTCTCCTCGCTCTTTATCTTAAATGGCGGACCCCGTAAGAAACATCATCATTAAGCTTGGAAGCAAGGTACACCCTCCGGCGGTAGCCCTCAAACACATTCAGACGCTTCTACAGTTGGCTATGAAGAAGAAGCTCAAGCTTGATCCTCTGCTTCGCGAAGAGATTCTGGTGACTGTTATGACCAACTATCCGGAGTTTTATGCTGAATGGTCGGCAGATGATGTAACTGAACTTATTGTGTTGGTCGCCGAAGCCAGTGATGACGTCTCTCCAGTGTTTATTCCAGAACCCTCGGATGGAAATCGGGCCGGGGCATTCCTTCAATTTTTTTCTCAACGTGCCCTAGAATCTGTTGAAGAAGCTCAACGACGAGAGGAGTCCCAAGCTCTGTATCTTGAAGCTTCTCAGAGAGAAGCAACACACAGACAGGAGATTCTTCGACAACGGGTAAATGATTCTGAAACCCCTATTGAAATTTCTCCTGATAGACCTGTTGATTCTTCTATTCCATCGTCTGTGTCTGTTTTGCCTGAAAATCAATCTGCCTTGGGTTCCGAGAAGTCCCCTGTGAATGTTGATCCTCTATCTTTGCCTGTGACTAATTTTGCTGGTGAAAAATCTGATGCGTTGCATGTGTCTGATGAGAAAACAAAGTCCTCTGATAAGCCAAATCCACTGAGTCTGGTTGTTTATGCTTCTGAGAATATTGCTCTGCCTCCGTCTGAAACTGTTAATGTCTCTAAAGAATCTTGTCCTGCTGTTGATCCTCCTGCCTTACCTGCAACTGTTAGAACTGTTACAACTGTTGATTTATCAAGTCCCCACAAGTCTGAGAAAACAGGTGGAGTCCCTGTTTACACTGCCACATCTTTAGGAGAAAGCCTGGAACATGTGCGACATTTTGCTGGGTTACCATCTGCTTCGATCCCTCAACCTTATCGAGTGATACACCCTTCAGAATCCTCCAGTGAAGATGATAAGATACTGGCTGAGGTGTATGGATCCCAAGCACCTTCTTCTGCTGCCCCTACTGTTGAGGCAACTGCTCATCCTGATTCCACGAATTTCAGAATTCGAGAGATATCAAATATTGTTGGGAGCTCATCTGCAAATGTTTCTGATTCTAGCCACTCTGTGACTCCAGTCCAGTCCCCATCCAGAGAAACAAGACGGACAAAAAGGAAGAATGTTCCAACGAAGGTTGTTGTTGAAACCAGTGCTGATAATGTTGATGTGGATCAGCCTGTGAAGAAGAGAAAGTCGAGTGAGACTGCTAAGCCTGAAGGAGACCCACCTATCCACCAAGTTTTCAAGACTCTACGTTCCTCTGTTAAGCAACAAGGAACTACTGCTGCTCAAGCTACTTCTGCACCAGCCCCCTCTGCTAGAAAAGGGAAACCTACCACAAGGTCAAGAAGTCGAAGTGTAACTCCGGAGGTTCCACCTATTGAAGGAATTGATACTACTGTTTACAAACCTCAGTTTGTATCCCCTGCTGCACAAACAAAATGGGCCACTATGGTCAGAAGGGAGCTAATTGTTCAACGAACTGTGGATGAGAATCAACTGAACTCCGTTTGCGACATCCTGCCCTTGCTGAATGAAGTTGGTCTTTTGAAAACTGTTACAGATGTTTGCCCTTACTCCAAGCTGCTCACATATGAGTTCTATTGCAATCTCAGTGATGAGATTCACAGTCTCACAGGGCCACGACCGATGCAAATCTTCATCAGTGGGAAGTGGTTTGATTTTGGGCCAGATGTGATAAATAAATACTATGGCTTGCCTACAGTGCAAGAAGAAGCTGTTACTGAATGGGACGTGGTGGCCAAAACTCTTACCGGTGGACATACTACATCTTGGCCTACAGGAGATAAGGACTATTTGCTGAGCTCGCATCTCACGTCTAGATATGTCATCCTACATCGCCTGGCTCTGCACAACTGGCTTCCATCAGCTCATTTCAACACAGTTGGCAAGCTTCTGGCAGGGTTCTTATTTAGAATTGGAACTAAGATGCAGTGTGATCTGGGCAAATGGATTTTTTATCATGTTCTAACTCTGATTCATCCCCGGGAACAGAAGGTAAGATTACCGTTTCCAAATCTGATTTTTGGCATCCTTACCTCTCAGGGTCTTAAGCCTATGCCCAGCGAAGTGATCAGTCCGACGCTGCTATATACTGTTGATAAACGTCTGCTTTCTGGAGATCATATTAAGGATGTCGTTCCTGTGACTGCCCCATCCAATTCGGAACCTAATGCTATGAATGATGAGTCTCCTCATGCTAAAGATGTGAAGCTTTCCGAACAATTGAAGGCGTGAGTTGCGGATCTTGAGACGGTGCACGGTATCATTGCGAAGCAACTGACGGGTGCGCGCACTGAGCTAGCTACTGTTCTTCTCTGCATGAGCCTGTCTGATACTGCTGCTGCTGCTGAGGATCCCGTGAAGTCTGACTGTGACTCTCCCTCAAATGCTTGATCTTTGGCTACCATTGGCAAAAAGGGGGAGTAGTAACTCAGGGGGAGTTTTTTTGTGATCAAGTACTTTCTGGCCCTGGCTGGGCGTTATGCTTTGATGTCGTTTGTTTTGTTTTTAGACTGCTTTGGATCTTATGTTCTTTTTATCCTATGTAATCAGTTTGGACACTTGGGTTGCTTCTTTTAATAACCTATCTTAGTTCTTTTTAGTACCACAACGACCTAAATCATACCAATAATGAAAAAGTATAATTGAAATATTAAGTTTTGTTCTGATCTAAATAATCAAAAGAAAATTAATTAAACGAAAAAAAAATAACTTAACCTAAATTTGTTTTTTTTTTTAAATGCATAAAAATCAAATGATTTTTAAAGTTTTTGATTTATAATCTTTGATGCTTAACTTTGAATGTTATGTATTTAGTAGGACTAATTATTTGACCAAAGTTTATGTTAAATATTATATATATATATATATATATATATATATATATATATATATATATATATATATATATATTAATACATTTTAAAATACTCTTAGTATATGTTTAACAATTATGACACCTCTAATTGGTATGGTGTTCGAACCTAAGACCTTTCTTATATAAATTAATGAGTAAGTTAAAAATAATTGTTAGTGTTTTTATGTTCAAAAACCCCATATTATAATTGGCAATATTATTATGGCATACTAAGATAGGTTTAGAATCTGTCCGGTTGGGTCTACAGTTTACTGATCAAGCAGAAGCAACGACAGAAGAACTGACACTGAAGATCTGATTTAGGAAAGCTGTTTCCTTAAGAGTCTTACGCGGTATCTTCAAAGAAGGTAATGGACCTAATCTGCTGAGATTACATTCCTCTTATATAGTCCTACCTTCTACAATCAAAGATGTTTTATGGAGAGTGTTTATTGAAGGATCTATAAGTACCAGTTCTTTAAGGGAACTGGGGTTACGCCAAATAAGAAGAAGAAACACTCCATATCAGCTTTATGAGACTAGATCTTTGATTGTCATGCACCTTCTCAATACAACATGTTCACGGTGATTAAGATGATGAACTTGAGAAGAGTTACTGCTACTTAAACGAAAGGACACTAAGGTCACACTGTTGTGGGAACAACCTTATAGAGCGTCACTGAAGTGGACTGCATCAGAGCTGGCTCTCCAAGTGAAGGGATTTCATTGGACTTCTGTATGCATGGCTCTCCATCTTCAACAATCCACTAAACCTGTGTAGACTGGGTATGTACCTTGTGTGGGGCACTTGGGTAAGATTATTGTATATCTACCTTTGTACATTGGATTATGACTTAGTGGATTGGACGCCTATGTGATCGTCCCCCAGACGTAGATACACACGGTATCGAACTGGGTAAACATTGTGAGTGTTCGTTCTGTGTGTTTGTTTATTTTTCTCTGATGTTCTCTTCATGATCTGTCATTACTAAGTAGGTGCTTAACTGAATCAATCAGTATTCTAAGTCAGCAAACTATTTTTGATATTTTACGTAAAATGAGGAAATGCAAAATTACAATAATTAATAGTTAACAGAATATTCCGTTACTAAAATTTATACTAAATAAATTTAAGTTATTTAAGGGAAGAAAATAATATAATAGAGGGTAAATAAAGAAAATCATTAAAAAAATACTAAAATCAAAATAATATGAACCATTCATTTTGAGAAACATTAGGACCGAAATTTTTTTGTTCCAATTAAGGACTTAACATTATTGGCTCTTATTAGAATTGTATGTAGATGTAGATTGCAGATGTGTGTGTGTGTGTGTGTGTATATATATATATATATATATATATATATATATATATATATATATATATATATATATATATATATATATGGAAGGGATCAGGTGCATTTGTGGCTTCCCGTGCGGATGTGCGGTGGATTAATGTGCGTGAGGTTTATACTTAATATGCGTGAGAGTTGTGCTCAATGTGCCTGAGATTTGTACTTAATGTGCGCAATGTTAATATGCGTGAGTTTTGTACTTAATGTGCCTGAGTATTGTGCTTAATATGCGTGAGATTTATGCTTAATGTGCGTGAGTAGTTCAGAATTACGAGCTCAGAAGGAAGCGGAACAGTAAATCACGCACATTAACGCCCAAGCTTCTTGTTACTTCTTCCTTCAATTTGGTCATGGATTCTGGATTATCAGCTACATTCAGTGCAGTTGAATGTTTATATAAATGACGCATGGACAGCAAAATTTACACACCAGCTAAATGAGGATTTCTGTTGTATTATTCCCATAATTCTTAACCACAATAGCTCGTCTCTGCATCATCATCATCGGGGAGGGGGCAATGGCTACTAGGGATGGGGAAGAAGCTGACATCCATATTTTCTGCTGCATTTTACACATTCACGCACATTAAGTACAAATCTCAGGCACATTAATCACAACACTCACGCACATTGAGTACAAATCTAACGCACATTAATCAACCGCACAACCGCACGGGAACCTTTCACTATATATATATATATATATATATATATATATATATATATAGAAGAGCGCTCATATGTGGTCATGTCATTAGGTGTGGTCGTGTGGTCGTATCTGTGTCGTTGAATCAGTTTAATCTAACGCTAGTGGTAATTCTAAAAATTTTCGCGCGTTTTTGTAAGTGGGGGGTGTTATGGTAATTACAGTAGCCATTTATAGCGGGCGGGTTCCAGAATACACCAACATTGTTGACAACATACACCAATAGTGTAATAAAACACACCACAGTGAAACATACCAATGGTGTATTCCCGTGTTATGGTAATTACAGTGACCATTTATAGCGGTCGGGTTCCAAAATACACCAACAGCGTTGACAAAATGCACCAATAGTGTAATTGAAATTGCACCGTGACACTTGAAAAATAAATGCAATGTGTTTTTACTCGTTAATTAAGTTATGCACAAGTTTCGTTAATTAATTAACTCGTTTAAGCAAGTGTAAATAATAACTGCAGAAAGCATAAAGTAATTTAAAAACACAGAAATTATTACGCAGTTCCGAGCTCCTTCTCCTACGTCTGCGGGGCAACCCACGTCTGCCCAATCCACTATAGATGTTCACCAAAAGGAGTATTACAAGAGGTAAATATAGATGGCCTCCAGCCTTTACCACTACCACTCTTTCTAACACCTATCCAGGACTGACACACGAATACCCGAACAATCTTCACAAGATACTTCAGCAGTACCACGTACTAGTCATGTAGTACATATTAAATATTCTTAAAGATTAAAAATGGAACATATAAAAATATGAAGCTATGTAAATCAGATGTGTGATCAGAATCTTAATCTTAACACCCTTTTATAGCAGATATTAAGCTTCATTTTTTATCCTTAAATGTAGCCTTTTATTTTGTTCAAATTAAATCACAGCCACAACACTTTGTCTCTTCGAAAGCTTCATGCGCTGCTGTCTTTGTCTTCATTCACCAATGCATACCATCCACACATTTAGATATCACATAGTCCAAAATAGACTAAATTCTAACAACTCTAATCAATTTCTTAATTAAAAACAAATAAAGCTATTACTAAATAAAATAGCCAATTAGTTTAATGTGTAAATAATTTTTACACTTACAATTTCCCCCTTTGGCATTTTATTTGGTAAAACTTGAGTATCAAATACTTTGGGCAAGAGTCAATTTAATTTTATTTCTAGCCCTTAGTATAAGTACTTAACAAGACACAAAGATATAAAATCAAAAATAACAACTTAAGTTCTTTTTGGACCATTTGTGAATAAAGTACCTGATTGGAATTCTTCAAGTCTTGGATCACACACAGAAGCATTGAATTCATAGCATACCACATCATATTATAACTTGTTCATGTGAGAGTAGCATAACCCAAAACATCCATTCAACTTGTTTAGATGCACCAAACAAAACTACTACTCCCCCTAACACATATAGTTCTATTATTTCCATAATGAAATCCAAAAAACAACCAAACATATGTAACCACTGCCAGACGACCAAAAATTTCATCATAGTCCTTACCAAAAATTCCATACGTCCAAAAGATACCATAATAATCCAAAAGATTCCAAAATCTCCAAAAGTTACCATAATACTCCGTAATACTCCCCCTTACTCCAAAACTCCCCCTTTTTGCCAAATAAATGACAAAGGAAGGTGAACATCATAATAGTGGATTAGATTTACCGTGCAGACGGGGTGCCCGAAACTGAGCCGTCATCAGCATCATCAGTATCAGATATTATACACCAAGAAGATAAAGCCTTATAAGCAATCCCATCCAAAATATTTTTCAGAAATAATCTCATCAAGTAGATAATCCAAGAAGAATCCAAATAAGGTGATGATTATAAAATGAGACCCCAGAGATTATGATAAGCCAAATAAAACGATAACCCAACGAGATAATCCAAAAACTGATAGAGTCCAGTATGAAAATCCATATATACCCAAGAAGTCCAATATAACCGAAAAGATCCAATAAATACACAAACTGAATTTGTTCATAAGAGATTAAGAAGAACTCCCCCTCAAAATGTACATCGTGATTGTTTCCTTTGCCAAGAATTTCACATTAGCTTGAAGCTGTAACTGGGACTCCATAATAAGTTATTTTCTTTGTTTGAACCTGCAGAAGATTTTTTAAAAAAACGAGAGCCCTAGAGCTATGCACACGCAACTTGCAAACAACTCAGCAAAACACATAAGAAAAAAAATTCAAGAATTTTCAATTCTCAATTCGAGTCAAACAAATTATCAAATAAAACAGTAAGCACATTCATGTAAAGCAAGCCAAAGATTCAAAATAATTCAAATTCAGAGACAGACACATATGAACCAAATTTAGGCACAAATTCAGGCCAGATATCACGGAAAACACACAAATAAACAATTGAGGCACAGATAGTGCGGGAAACACATGAATAAACACAAATACGGTCATGACCGGACCAAACAAACCACAATCACATAAACATAAAGTAACACAAGAGAATAAACACATTAATCAAATTGCACCAAATTAAACGAACAAAAAGGAACACTTTAATCCATGCACATTAAACGAGCACTTTAAAGAGTAACCCAAGCAAATTAAATGTAAAAAGGACATGTAGTGAACATACAGAAACATCTAATAACCAAACATAAAGAGTAACCAAGGCAAATTAAACAAACACTTTAAAGATAAAAATTAAACGAACAAGTAAAGAGAACAAATCCAGAATGATCAAATGTACCTGATGTGTGAATAAATTCAGAGATACACACATGTAGAAGTTGGAATGAATAATTCATGTTCAATTTTAAAGTCACTCACATAAAATAAAAGACAAAATTCATCTTAGGTACATTTAAAACAGAGAAAAAAAATTAAAAAAAAATATAAATGGCAAACGAAGACTGCGAAAGAAGGTTGCCAGTAAAAATGTAACACATTAGGATTCTCAAACTCGGGTATTGAGGTAATACCAATTAAAGGAGAAGAGTTAGAGTGTGTACCAGCTTCCTGAGTGTTGGAAGCCTTCAAAGAAATTACGGTCAGATTGACTTTCCACATCATCTAAATGAGACACCTTCCTCTTTTCTGCAGTACCTGAAACAGACAGTTTCTCCTTTCCCTTTCGGGAAGTTTTAGACAGAGGTACATTGATAAAGGGAACCGAGTCTTGGTTAGGTGAAACAGAAATGGGCGCATGTTCAGACTGAGTTTTAGAAGCAGAAAAAGTAATGGGGATTGAAAAAGGCCGAACAAGACACGGGTAGAACATAAACAGAGAAATGCTGGGCAATATTGTAAATAACAAAGGTAGAAGGCAATGAATCCACCAAATCAGACAAAGCTACTAAATTTTCAGTACTTCAAGGTAAATTGTGAGTTAAAGGATCATATGGATCACCAGGTAAAGGCAGATTTTGTACGCCAAAATTATCATGAGATACGATAGACACAAATTGATCAGGCAAAGAAACACTTAAATCAATTTTTCTAGAGAAAGATAGATAGGGCACAGTGTCTAAAGAAGCAGAAGAGACGGGAAATACCACATTGTGAGAAGATGCGAGAGACACAGGTTCGGGTAGAGGAAAAACCAGAGCAGCAACTGTCACAGGTGGAATTGTCCAGGGTGCAGCGGAGATATGGCGAGCCAGAGCATGCATTTGTCTCTGTTCTTTGTCTGTGAGCCCTTCAAGTAGTAAAACATCTGATTTGATTGTGGCAAGAACCCTATCAGTAGCTTCAGGAGATAAGGGAGACTCGGCATCTATTATTTTGCGAAAAAGATTCGCCCTTTCAGATGGAGATACAAAGGAGAGAAATGAGTTTTCCATTAATGGGAGCTTCGAAAAGAAACAGATGGCGTGACGGGTAGATGATGAAGAAGACGAAGGAGTGTTGTCTCGGCTAGGCTTAGTGGAGGTAATAAATGAGACAAAAAAAAATTAATTGTGAGGGGATGTCTTCTAAAAAAGCCGTGTAGTGATAGGATGGGTAGAAGGCTTAGGTGATAATGTAGGCTATTGAGTAGGAGTAGGGGAGAGAATATGTGTTTGTCTTGAATTAGTCTTCTATATGTAACACACAAAAAAAAGATGGGGGTATATAAAAAAAACGAACATCTGAGGATGTGAACAATGGTCGAACCACCCTGTTATCCTTGCATTAACACTCACGTAGGAAAAAAAAATGTTAAAAAAATAAAATGAAAGAGAAAAAAAATTTTACCTGCGCGAGGAAATTAGACAGTAAGATTGCCTACGCCAGTCACCTGACCTTTGACACCGTCACCAAAGGTTCGCAGAGTGAAACGATATATATCAGTCTTTTTAACCCAAATTTGTTTTGTGAAAGGTTGTATGTTCTTGTGCCTGAACTTCTCGATTCTTTGATCCTTGTAGAAATAGTAGCATTCAGGTCTGGTATGACCGCGTAACCTGCAATAGTGGCAAACAGGATTATATAGTTTATAATGCATCTTATTTGCGCTTACTTTACCATAGGAGCATTTCATAGTGCTGGATTCAGGGATGTCATCTGGATCAGGTCCGGATGGTTTGACAAATACGGTCTGATCTTTGGAGTTACTTCCAGTGAAGCCCAAACCGAATTTTGCAGAAGATTTTCTGCCAGAATCAAGAATCTTATCAAGTGTTGAAGTGGTATCCATCATTTGGATTTGTCATTTGTAGGTGCTGAGCTCCTGTTTCAAGTTCTGAACTTCTTGCTGGAGATTTGCTTCTCGGTCAGCTGCTTCCTTAAGAAGTACATTTCCGGTTTGCACTTCGTTTTGTAGTCTTTCTTCTCGACCTGCTGCTTCTTTAAGCAAAACATTCCTATCAGCTACTTGATTATGATATACTTTATTTGCATTTGTCACAATCTCTATTTCACTAGCTAGTTTGCAGTTCATTTTTCTTAATGCTTCCCATTTGGGATACAACTTATTAAACTCAGCTTCAAAAGATAAAGCATTTAGTTCCACATCTTCTGCTGAGACATATTCACCACCTTCTGAGTCTTCAACGGGTTCTGAACTGCCAGTAACTCGTGCCGTAAATGCAACAAAATTACCCGAGATTTCTTCGACATCAGATCCAATTGGTTCCACGTCAGGCTCTTCATCGCTCCAGGTAATGGCTGACATAGATTTTTTGCGTCGAAGATAGGTGGGACACTCAGTTTGTACATGTCCAAAGCCCTCGCATTCATAACACTTGATCCCTTTATTGTTGGACCTTTCTTTGGACTGTCCTGGACGTGAGACAGACTGTTTGAAATTTGACGCCCCTGTCCTAGGTGCAGTTTTGAACGACGTTGCTCCCTTTTGTGAATTTCTGTTGCGTGTGTTTTTGGATACCTGTTTCAAAATTTTGGAGAACTGTTTAGTCAAGAACGCAACTGTATCATCACTAGTTTCATCTGAATCGGATACAACATTATTTTCTTCAGCGGCAAAAGCAATATTTTTTTGTTTTTTCGTTTTTGTGTGATCAGTTAAAATCTCCATTTCATATGTTTTAAGATTTCCCATTAGCTGAGTAACAGATTTATTCTCCCAGCCATCATGCTCTTGGATGGCTGTGACTTTCATTCGAAACCTGGGAGGTAGAGATCTCAGTATTTTCTTAACAAGCTTTGCTTGCGAGAATGGTTCACCAAGAACCATTGCGCGATTTGCCAGAGCCTGTACGCGTGTGTGAAAGTCGATGATTGACTCATCCTCATTCATGCGAAGCTCTTCGAATTCTGACTGGACCAGTTGCAGTTTTGACTGTTTTACCGATGTCGTTCCTTTGTAAGTAGACTCAAGAGCCTCCCAAGCACCTTTAGCCGCAGGAATACCTGCAACAATTGAAAACTGACTTTCATGCATAAGAGAATAAAATGTGTCTAAAGCCTTATCATTGATTCTAGCGTTAGTTATCTCTGTTTGAGTCCACTCAGTCTCAGGCTTAGCTACTTCTGTTCCGTCAGTGCTGGAACTGGGTTTGGTGGGATGTGTCCAACCTGACACCACAGACCACCATACGGCTTCACCTTGAGCATTTAGATGCGTACGGGTGCGAGCCTTCCAATATGCGTAGTTGTCGCCGGTCAACTGGGGAAGGACTTTAGTTCGATCCATTCTGTAACACTTAACACCCCGTGAGATCAAAAAAATAAGTTAAACAGATAAATAATAAAAGCCGTTGAAGATATGAATTCAAGAGGCACGGAATCGCCAAATCGATAGACTAATAAATTAAGTCTACAGGCTCTGATACCAATTGAAATTGCACCGTGACACTTGAAAAATAAATGCAATGTGTTTTTACTCGTTAATTAAGTTATGCACCAGTTTCGTTAATTAATTAACTCGTTTAAGCAAGTGTAAATAATAACTGCAGAAAGCATAAAGTAATTTAAAAACACAGAAATTTTACGCAGTTCGGAGCTCCTTCTCCTACGTCTGCGGGGCAACCCACGTCTGCCCAATCCACAATAGATGTTCACCAAAAGGAGTATTACAAGAGGTAAATATAGATGGCCTCCAGCCTTTACCACTACCACTCTTTCTAACACCTATCCAGGACTGACACACGAATACCAGAACAATCTTCACAGCAGTACCACGTACTAGTCATGTAGTACAGATTAAATATTCTTAAAGATTAAAAATGGAACATATAAAAATATGAAGCTATGTAAATTAGATGTGTGATCAAAATCTTAATCTCCAAAATCAGCAATGTCTTCTTTCGAACAACACCCTTTTATAGCAGATATTAAGCTTCATTTTTTATCCTTAAATGTAGCCTTTTATTTTGTTCAAATTAAATCACAGCCACAATACTTTGTCTCTTTGAAAGCTTCATGCGCTGCTGTCTTTGTCTTCATTCACCAATGCATACCATCCACGCATTTAGATATCACATGGTCCAAAATAGACAAAATTCTGACAACTCTAATCAATTTCTTAATTAAAAACAAATAAAGCTATTACTAAATAAAATAGCCAATTAGTTTAATGTGTAAATAATTTTTACACTTACAGTAATAAAACACACAACAATGTGATTTTCCTTATTCCGGTGTTTTATGACGAGTTTACCCTTGCAGTTCGCTAAGTAGGAGAATGTGCGCGAGAATACTAAAAAAATCTTGATTAATATGATTCATTGGATCTATCTAATCTAATGGCTTATAATTGACCATATGACTACACCTAACAACATGGCCACATGTGATCACTCCTCTATATATATATATATATATATATATATATATATATATATATATATATATATATATATATATATATATATATATATATATATATATATAGTAGATAGTAAATATATAGTAGATAGATTAGTAATCACTTTTGCAACAATAAAAAATCGACTTTCCTATGTATCGTGTATGTTGATATGTTAGAATTGAAAAATGAGATTTTTTAGGGGTGGAATATTTATCATGCAATGATTTTATTTGAAAATTTGGAGTCATCGCGCCAATTTGAAGCATAATAAATTTGTAAAAAAATAAATACCCGGAGTATGGATAGTCGAACCACAGGGATGTGGGGTACATACTAAGCACTAGCTACTAAACTACTCACGTGAAGCTAGTCCTAACAAAATAGGTGATTTTGACAATTGAGAATATTAAAAAGCTAAATAAAGAGATTATATTGCTGAAATCAGAAGAGCAAAATAGGATTCCTGGGATCTAAGTGGTGAATCATGATGCTCTGTCGAGACGGGGTGTGAGGACTCTTAGGGTTGGGGTTCAACCTTTTGGAAAAATGATTCTCATATGTTTAAATATCAGTAGTTTAGTTATATAGGAGTGAGATAATTATAGACTAATAATAAGAATAGTGGGACAGAGGGAATAATAATATTGCATAATAAATATTAATAAAGTGAGTTGGTAAAAAAAATAGTTTAATTGATAACAAATTATATATGAAAATTAATGAATATCTAATGAATTGACACTACAAATTAAAGTAAAAAATGCGCTCCACTCCGACTATTGCAACTATAAAATATAAATTAAAGAGTTTTACATAATTAGTAGGACTCTTTATTCTTCCAAAAGGTTGCACCCCAACCCTAATAGAACTCTCTATTCTAATTAGACTAGAATTTGTTCACCCTCTCTCTATATATTATTATTATTGTGAATCTATCTGTTATCATTCCTCATCATAAAGAATCCTTCTGCTCTAATATGGTCTTCTTCTATAACGTACTGTTAGAAACCCAGATCACTAAGGTACTCAAGTTTCTCTCCATCATATCACTTATTGTGCATATATATATATATATATATATATATATATATATATATATATATATTCCTAAGACAAGCTAAGGCAGAAAGTTCATCCAATTCTCTATCTGAATGTGATTTCATTTTCGATCTCGAATTCAAACGCTGTATGTATATAGGATATGTTGTTTTGTATTTCATGAAAGTTTAATTTCCTTAATTTTCAGTATCTCAGAGGTGACCTACAAATGGCGTCACTTGTGGCAGCTGCTGGTATTTCGATCTTTTTTTCTTTTTTTGAATCAGAATAATGAATATTGTAATGCATAGCTTTTTTTCTTTTTTGAATCAGAATAATATAATGAATATTGTAGTGTATAGTTTAATTCTAATGTAATATTTTAATACTTATACATGAAATGTTTTGTTACTTTTGAAAGAACAAAACCAAAACATCGAAAACGTTGGACAGCTAGAGGTATTTCTATCTCCCTTTCTTGTATCAGAAAATGATTGTTACTAATTATGAATATTGTAATACTTATAATTAAAATTCTGATATGTACACAGTTCGGAAATGTACATTACAATTGAATGAACACAACCGGGAACTAATTGAGAATGAATTTGGGGTAATTACAGGTATTTCAATCTCCTTTTTCTGTATCGAAAATGATTGTTACTACGGATGAATATTATAATGCTTATAATTGAAATTGTGATACTAACACAGTTTAATTCTAATGTAAATATCTAATACCTATACGTGTGACATGTTCATTACTTTTGCTGTATCAAAATTTGATTATTACTAATGATAATGATAGGATATTGTAATTCTTATATAAGTAAAATTGTGATACTTACACAATTTAATTCGCGTACTGTGAGAACGCGGGCGAAAATATCGGAAAAGCCTTGATGAATGTGATTCGTTGGATTTATCTAATCTAATGGCCTACAATTAACCGCACCGCGGCACCTAAGTGCACTTCCGCACTTGAACCTTCCTATATATATATATAAATACATATATATATATATATATTAATACATTTTAAAATATTCTTAGTATATATTTAACAATATTTAACAACTATGACAACTCTAATTGGGATGAAGTTCAAACCTAAGACCTTTCTTATATAAATTAATGAGTAAGTTAAAAATAATAAATAGTTAACGGAATATTCCGTTACTAAAATTTATACTAACGGAGTTTAGGTTATTTAAGGGAAGAAAATAATATAATAGAGGGTAAATAAAGAAAATCATTTAAAAAATACTAAAATCAAAATAATATGAACCATTCATTTTAAGAAACATTAGGATCGAAATTTTTTTGTTTCAGTTATGGGCTTAACATTATTGGCTCTTATTAGAATTGTAGATTGTAGATGTATATATATATATATATAATACCATCTGAGGTCCTTCGGGTATAGTGGTTTTGCCACGTTTAGTCTTAAACTTTCAAATTGACTATTTGTGGTCATTCAACTTTAAAATTTAACCATTCGTGGTCCATGTTAACCATCCATTGTCCTTCGAGTTTTGAAATTTAACCAGTCGTGGTCCTCTTGAAAGGACCATGGTTGGTTAAAATTTAATAGTTGAAGGACCATGAGTGGTTTACTTGGACCACAAATGGATAAATTTGAAAGTCGAAGGGCCACATATGGTCAATTTGAAAGTTTAGGACTAAACTTGGCAAAACCACTATAGTCGGAGGACCTTAGATGGTATTAACTCATATATAATATATATATATATATATATATATATATATATATATATATATATATATATATATAGAGAGAGAGAGAGAGAGTGAGAGAGAGTTAATACCAGAGGGTGAATGCTTTCACAACTCTCTTTGCGTCATCAATTTCAAATTAGGGTTAGTGATTTAGGTTTCAATTTGGGTTAAATTTAGAGAACTGCTGAATCGGCTACAACCTCTACAAAATAAAACACGTCAATAGCATAACACATCCACATCAGCAACGCATTACCTACAACTTGCATTCAACCTGTAAAAATGACATATTGGAAAAAAATAGACGGTTTGTTCATCGAATAGGTAGTAATGAAAGTGCAGGGTGCGGGATGAAGAATCGCAATTGGTTCATGGTGCGATTTGACACTTTTGCCTTCTTATTGAAATCAATGAGTAAGTTAACGGGGAACTAACAGAAATTAACGGAAAAGATAATATTTAACGGATAATCATATTCATTAAGGATAAATTAGGAAATCATAAGGCAAAATTAAAATCTGATCAATCTGAGCCATTCATTTGATTAAAAAAATTGACCGCCATATATTCTACCCATTATATAGGCCTAATAACTCTTTTGGGCTCTTATTAGTATATTCTAGTTTTTTACGCGCGATTGGGATAATGCCCAATGTTTTTCTTAAATAAGTATTTTAAGGTATATCAAGGCAAGATTATATTAGAATTGTTCATATATAGATAATTGAATGTTGAATTTGCGTATTTAAATTAGTAATTCTAAGTTTACAAATGCAAAATAATATAGTCAAGATTAAGAGCAAATTACACTTTTGGTCCTATGACTATAGGAGGCGTGTTAATTTTGGTACGTGACTTTTAAAACTAACAATTTAGTCCTTTAACTATGATTTTTTTAGCAGATTTGGTCCTTCCGGCCAAATTACCGGTGAAAATTGGCTGGAAAAATATAAACTTTTAAAAAATTTTATTTATTGGGGCAAAACGGTCATTTTACGTTGTAAAAAAAGGAAAATTATTTGTTATCACTGTTACGCTCTGTGTTACGCCCGCCGGCGGATAGGAAGTCCAGTTCGACAGCTCGAACTTGAGACAAGCAATGCTGAGTTGCGCCATGTCACCAGTTTCTAGAAACACAGAGCGTAACAGCAATCGCGATGGCTCGTGGAAATCATCTCACAATTTTGAATATAGAAACTCGTCGACGTCGGTGAAGATCATCCATGTACACGAGCTATTAGCGTATATTGTGCTTCTTGAGGTGAAGTTCTCACAAATTTGAAGCAAAGATAGTACTGAAGAAAAACGTAAAAGATAGTCATTTTTTTTTCTTTTTTTACAACATAAAATGACCGTTTTGCCCCCATGAATAAAAGTTTTAAAAAGTTTACATTTTTCCGGCCAATTTTCACCGGTGATTTGGCCGGAAGGACCAAATCTGCTATAAAAATCATAGTTAAAGTACTAAATTGTTAGTTTTAAAAGTCACGTACCAAAATTAACACGCCCCCTATAGTCTTAGGACCAAAAGTGTAATTTGCTCTCAAGATTAATTATAATTGTCAATAAAATAATTATATGGGTATGGTTGAAACCAAATACGGGACATAAGGGAAAGCAAATAAAAATTAAAGCATAAAATATTAAATATATACTAATATTGTTTGCGGAGATTCCGGCAGTAAGATTTGTGGTTAGAGTTCTATTAAGACTTTAATATAAATCGGTAATTTAAAGTATATAAATGCAATATTATATATGACAGATTTATTATATTGTCACTAAAATAAATATTTGTAACTTTGTAATAACGCTAGTTTAAATACTTAGTCTAAAAACGATAGTCTAAATACATACTACTTTTGGTTTAAATTTCTCTAATTCTTCTCAATTCTCTTTTGGGTAGCATTGTCATTGTCTTCATCTTCAGTACATGTCCTGTTTTTTTTTTTTAAATATTGGTAGTGTGTCATGTGCAATTGGATTACCGATTGTAGCATAGATGGATTCATCGTGCAATGAGATTATGGTGTAGAAGTTTTAGATTTGCATTGTTGTGTATATGATGGAATCTTAGTTGTGCTATTAAGTCTATATCTTACAACCACCTATTGATATTTGGTAGTGGTAGTTTTTCCCCTACATATTTCATGCATTGTGAGATGTGTGTCATATGTTATTATGTGAAAGTATTGAACAAAATATTAATATTTTGGTAAATAAATATATATAACATATTTTGTATTATAACTTTTATATTTAATTACAAGATAATGTAAAAAGATGACAATGGACAATGTAGTGAATATAATAAATTAATAAATTTGAAGGTAATGAATCTTTGAATTGTAGAAAATAAAGATAATATAACTAATGAAATTATGTCTCTTTTTAACTATTTATTATCCTAAACTTACTTATTAATTTCTATAAGAAAGCTCTTAGGTTCTAACATCACCCCAATCGGAGTTGGCATAATTCTAAAACATATACTATGCATATGTTATAAAATACAATGTAAAATTTAACATAAACTTTGGTCAAATAATTAGCCCAACAAAATAAATAACATTCAAAGTTGCATCAAAGATTATAAATCAGTAACCTTGCAGTCATTTTCTTGCATTTAAAAAAAAAAAACAAATTTAGGTTAACTTTTTTTTTTCATTTAATTAATTTATAACTAGATGCATGTCTTGAGTAGCGAGGGGTTAAACACAAGATTATTAAGTGTTTGAAAGCTAACCAAAATGGAATATTCGTTTGCATAGAGACAATTTTAAAACAACTAAATGATTAAGTAGTGGACAATGATAAAAGAGAGGACTTAGATTAAATAGCAATGTACAAATGCTTCTTAGTGTTCTAAATTCTAAGGCAAACAAAGATCAATAATGAAAGTGAAGGCATTAAAGGCAAGTGCCAATGCCATTCTCATGGTCATTGGGCTATCACCTAAGTTCTAATTCCATTCTAATGGCAAATAGACTAGATGAGGCAATTAATCAAATACCTTGTGTGCTCTATCCCTTCCAACTCCTCTTTCTCAAGAGTGAGTTAGAATTGTGATAGGTTTGGCTATGGTGAATCCCTATTCTCATAGGTGAAGCACCAAATCCAAAATCCCCTTACAAAGTTGGGCCCTAACCAACCAAGAGTCAAAACATTTTATCAAATTCACAATCAAATTCAATCTAAAGATATTGCAAGCCCTAGGTTTTCCAATTTAATTCATGTTGACATTCATACAAAGTAATTCAATCTAAATCCCTAACTAGTTTAACTACTCATAATGAAATTGATAAACTAAAAGCAATTAAAGTAATGAACAATAAATTCAACTACAAATTATGTGAAATGTAAAAGTAAGAAATTGAAAACTTAACTTGATAGAACTTGTAGAATGTAAATCTATAACTGAAAGTGAAAGTTGCAATTACATACGTTAATCTCCCTCTAAATCTTCTCCAAAAGATGATGGAATACAATGGATTTTTTGTTCTAAAGGGTTTGGATGGAGAGAAGGTGTAGAGGGAGATTGGAAATTGAAAGATGGATGAAAATAATGCCTAAAGATCCTTTATACTTTTGGAATCGCGTCCTTTTAATTGCTTCCAGAATGCCTAGTCACGATGGAGGTCATGGCGTGACCTTCATCGTGACTAGGCCTAAGCCTCGCAGGTCTCTGCTGGTCACGGTCAACATCACACTGTGACCGCCACCGTGACCAGCATCTCTATACAGTATCTCTGGTTTCTAGACCATTTTTCACGTTGTAAACATCCGAACTAGCCTTTGTGGTTTTCTTGAAAGTTGTAGCTCTCTGAGTTTCCTTTCTAATGCCACTTGAATCACGTTATTTGGACACTCCTAACTCGAGAGATGCTCAAATTATCGAGATTTTGCCTGACAGAAAAAAAGTACAAAGCATAATGGTGTCACGCTAGCAATCACGGCGTGACCCATATTTTTCACTTCAAAAGCGCATATTTCTTCATCTACTTTGTTCCTTTGGGTCCTCGGGTCATGTCATGATACTTCCACTTGCTTTATTTCATTTTCTTGACCTCTAATGACTTCCAGAACTTGCCTTTCTGTCAAGATGACTTCAAAACACAACCAATTGAGCTCCAATTTACATGAAGTTACAACCAATGCCTCCAAATAACCTAAATGACACAAAGGAATCAAATATGCACATACTTAGCTTCCAATTAACATGAAATCATATGAGTTTGATATCAATTATGCACATAAAAGTACTAAGAATTATCACTTATCACATTATAAAAACATTAAAAAAAACATATATAATTTCATTAATTATATTATCTTTATTTTCTACAATTAAGGTTCCATACCTTCAAATTCATTAATCAATTTTATTCACTATATTCTCATTGTCTTGTTTATACAATATATTGTAATTAAATATCGAAGTTATAATACAAAATATGTTATATATTTATTTACCAAGTATTTTATACAAATATAATAAATATTAATATTTTTTTTCAATACTTTCACATGATAATCTACGGCACACATCACACAACACATGAAACATATGTAGAGAAAAATACTACAACTGCAAAATATCAACAGACGCTTGCAAGATAATAAATAGTTCATAGTACAACTAAGACCTCAATCATATACATAGCAAGAAAAAATCTAAAACTTATTACATCATAATCTCATTGCATGACGCTGCCCTTTAAGCTACCACTAGTAATCCAATTGCACATGACACACTACAAATAAAAAAAAAATGAGGACAAGTACTGAAGATGAAGACAATGACAATTCTACCCAAAAGAGAATAAAGAAGACTTAGAGAAATTTAAATCGAAAGTAGTATTTATTTAGACTATCATTTTTAAACTAAGTATTTAGACTAGCATTATTACAAAATTGCAAACATTTATTATAGTGACAATTATAATCAATCTCTTATATATTATCTTGCATTTATTTATACTTTGAATTACTAATTTAAATAAACAAAATCAACATCCAATTACCTATGCATTAACATCTTCTATATATAATCTTGCATTGATATACTCCGAATTACTTATTTAAAAATAATCATTGGTCACTATCTCATTCGAGCAATGCGCGTGAAAAAACTAGTATTTTAATAAGAGTAATAAAGTAGTGTACATACTTTTCATCAACAATAATGAAATCAATGATTTTATTTTAATTTACATTCGTTGTTGAGACAAATTGTTTTGAGAGTTTGTCAATGACAATTGTTACAATTCATGTAAATAGAGAATGATAATAAATAATTCAAAATATATAGTTACAATAGATATTGTTATAATGATATAGTAAAAATTAACTTACAAATTTCTTTAGAAGTTTTCATGCATTGATAAAATTCTGATGTGTAAACTTGTTCAATTAGAGCCAATGGGATGTCAACATTGTCAATTCTTTAGAAAATGGTCTTACAGTTTTATATTCCAGGTGTAATTGTATTTATCATCAACAACTTTGTAGTTAGGTCATGCAGGTCTGACAGTGATGTAAGAACAATTTTGTCCGATAAAAAATAATAATATAATAATTGTAAAATAATGTACAATTGTACTATTATAAAAATACATACAAAAAATATTAGTACCATAACGACCTAAATCATACCAATAATGCAAAAGTATAATTGAAATATTAAGTTTTGTTCTGATCTAAATAATCAAAAGAAAATTAATTAAACAAAAAAAAAATAACTTAACCTAAATTTGTTTTTTTTTAAATGCATAAAAATCAAATGATTTTTAATGTTTTTGATTTATAATCTTTGATGCTTAACTTTGAATGTTCTGTATTTAGTAGGACTAATTATTTGATCAAAGTTTATGTTAAATATTATATATATGTATATATATATATATATATATATATATATATATATATATATATATTTTATTACATTTTAAAATATTCTTAGTATATGTTTAACAATTATGACAACTCTAATTGGGATGGTGTTCGAACCTAAGACCTTTCTTATATAAATTAATGAGTAAGTTAAAAATAATAAATAGTTAACAGAATATTCCGTTACTAAAATTTATACTAACGAAATTTAGGTTATTTAAGGGAAGAAAATAATATAATAGAGGGTAAATAAAGAAAATCATTTAAAAAAAATACTAAAATCAAAATAATATGAACCATTCATTTTAAGAAACATTAGGACCGAAATTTTTTTGTTCCAATTAAGGACTTAACATTATTGGCTCTTATTAGAATTGTATGTAGATGTAGATTGTAGATGTGTGTGTGTGTGTGTGTGTATATATATATATATATGTATATATATATATATATATATATATATATATGTATGTATATATATATATATATATATATATATATATATATATATATATATATATATATATGGAAGGGATTAGGTGCATTTGTGGCTTCCCGTGCGGATGTGCGGTGGATTAATGTGCGTGAGGTTTATACTTAATATGCGTGAGAGTTGTGCTCAATGTGCCTGAGATTTGTACTTAATGTGCGTAATGTTAATATGCGTGAGTTTTGTACTTAATGTGCCTGAGTATTGTGCTTAATATGCGTGAGATTTATGCTTAATGTGCGTGAGTAGTTTAGAATTACGAGCTCAGAAGGAAGCGGAACAGTAAACTCACGCACATTAACGCCCAAGCTTCTTGTTACTTCTTCCTTCAATTTGGTCATGGATTCTGGATTATCAGCTACATTCTGTGTAGTTGAATGTTTATATAAATGACGCATGCACAGCAAAATTTACACACCAGCTAAATGAGGATTTATGTTGTATTATTCCCATAATTCTTAACCACAATAGCTCACCTCTGCATCATCATCATCATCGGGGAGAGGGCAATGGCTACTAGGGATGGGGAAGAAGCTGACATCCATATTTTCTGCTGCATTTTACACATTCACGCACATTAAGTACAAATCTCAGGCACATTAATCACAACACTCACGCACATTGAGTACAAATCTCACGCACATTAATCAACCGCACAACCGCACGGGAACTTTTCACTATATATATATATATATATATATATATAGAAAAGCGCTCATATGTGGTCATGTCATTAGGTGTGGTCGTATCTGTGTCGTTGAATCAGTTTAATCTAACGCTAGTGGTAATTATGAAAATTTTCGCGCGCTTTTGTAAGTGGGGGGTGTTATGGTAATTACAATAGCCATTTATAGCCGGCGGGTTCCAGAATACACCAACAGTGTTGACAACATACACCAATAGTGTAATAAAACACACCACAGTGAAACACACCAATGGTGTATTCCCGTGTTATGGTAATTACAGTAACCATTTATAGCGGTCAGGTTCCAAAATACACCAACAGTGTTGACAACATGCGCCAATAGTGTAATAAAACACACAAAAATGTGATTTTCCTTATTCCGGTGTTTTATGACGAGTTTACCCTTGCAGTTCGCTGAGTAGGAGAATGTGTGCGAAAATACTGAAAAAATCTTGATTAATATGATTCATTGGATCTATCTAATCTAATGACTTATAATTGACCATATGACTACACCTAACAACATGGCCACATGTGATCACTCCTATATATATATATATATATATATTTATATATATATATATATATATATATATATATATATATATATATATATATAGTAGATAGATTAGTAATCACTTTTGCAATAATAAAAAATCGACTTTCCTATGTATCGTGTATGTTGATATGTTAGAATTGAAAAATGAGATTTTTTAGGGGTGGAATATTTATCATGCAATGATTTTATTTGAAATTGTTGAGTCATCGCGCCAATTTGAAGCATAATAAATTTGTAAAAAAATAAATACCCGGAATATGGATAGTCGAACCACAGGGAAGTGGGGTACATACTAACCACTAGCTACTAAACTACTCACGTGAAGCTAGTCCTAACAAAATAGGTGATTGACAATTGAGAATATTAAAAAGCTAAATAAAGAGATTATATTGCAGAAATCAGAAGAGCAAAATAGGATTCCTGGGATCTAAGTGGTGAATCATGATGCTCTGTCGGGACGGGGTGTAAGGGGCTCTTAGGGTTGGGGTTCAACCTTTAGGAAAAATGATTCTCATATGTTTAAATATCAGTAGTTTAGTTATATAGGAGTGAGATAATTATAGACTAATAATAAGAATAGTGGGACAGAGGGAGTAATAATATTGCATAATAAATATAATAAAGTGACTTGGTAAAAAAAATAGTTTAATTGATAACAAAATTATATATGAAAATTAATGAATATCTAATGAATTGACACTGCAAATTAAAGTAAAAAATGCGCTCCACTCCGACTATTGCAACTATAAAATATAAATTAAAGAGTTTTACATAATTAGTAGGACTCTTTATTCTTCCAAAAGGTTGAACCCCAATCCTAATAGGACTCTTTATTCTAATTAGACTAGAATTTGTTCACCTTCTCTCTATATATTATCTGTTATCATTCCTCATCATAAAGAATCCTTGTGCTCTAATATGGTCTTCTTCTATAACGTACTGTTAGAAGCCCAGATCAGTAAGGTACTCAAGCTTCTCTCCATCATATCACTTATTGTGCATGCATATATATATATATATATATATATATATATATATATTCCTAAGACAAGCTAAGGCAGAAAGTTCATCCAATTCTCTATCTGAATGTGATTTCATTTTCGATCTCGAATTCAAACGCTGTATGTATATAGGTTATGTTGTTTTGTATTTCATGAAAGTTTAATTTCCTTAATTTTCAGTATCTCAGAGGTGACCTACAAATGGCGTCACTTGTAGCAGCTGCTGGTATTTCGATCTTTTTTTCTTTTTTGAATCAGAATAAATGAATATTGTAATGCATAGCTTTTTTTCTTTTTTTGAATCAGAATAATATAATGAATATTGTAGTGTATAGTTTAATTCTAATGTAATATTTTAATACTTATACGTGAAATGTTTTGTTACTTTTGAAAGAACAAAACCAAAAACATCGAAAACGTTGGACAGCTAGAGGTATTTCTATCTCCCTTTCTTGTATCAGAAAATGATTGTTACTAATTATGAATATTGTAATACTTATAATTAAAATTCTGATATGTACACAGTTCGGAAATGTACATTACAATTGAATGAACACAACCGGGAACTAATTGAGAATGAATTTGGGGTAATTACAAGTATTTCAATCTCCTTTTTCTGTATCGAAAATGATTGTTACTACGGATGAATATTATAATGCTTATAATTGAAATTGTGATACTAACACAGTTTAATTCTAATGTAAATATTTAATACCTATACGTGTGACATGTTCATTACTTTTGAAAGATCACGAACAAGAACTACTTCAGAAACTTTTGGCAGCTAGAGGTATTTCATTCTCCTTTTTTGCTGTATCAAAATTTGATTGTTACTAATGATAATGATAGGATATTGTAATTCTTATATAAGTAAAATTGTGATACTTACACAATTTAATTCTAATGTAAATGTTGCAATACTTATGAAATGTTTGTTACTTTGGAAAGAACACAATCAAGAACAACGGAAATTTGTGACAGGTATTTCGATCTCCTTTTTCCTATATTTGAAAGTAATGATGGAAACATTTTAATTCTATTGTAATATTTAACGTGAAATGTTGTTTACTTTTGAAAGAACACAACCAAGAACTTGGGAAACTTGTGGGAATTGCAGGTATTAAGATCTCCTTTTTTCTGTATATATATACCAAAAACACGCATAACATTAACTTTGAAACTGAATCTGAATCTTCAGATGCTGAAAGCTTTACTAGGGACCTAGATATAGTTGATGAGGTGATTCAAACGATAATTGAGTGGATGACTATAGAGCGCCACAAAATTCGCGAATATATAGAAGAAGCTTTAGGTATATACTTTTCATGAATGCATTGCATGTATGTATTCAATATTTATAATACATTTTAATACTTGCATGTTGATCGAGTTAATAATATATATATTTTCTTTTAGTTGTGAATTAATGCATGCTTAATTCTGATTATCCAATCCAGAAAAGTTGGAAATACTACATCAGAACGAGGAGGGAAGTTGTTGAAGGTGGAAATACTAAAAGAAGGAAGCTAGATAGAGAAGATACAGATCCGACCCTTTAAATTTATCTTCTTTTTTTTTTTCCTTAGTGAATTGCATCTATTCCACAAAAACTATGTTGATCGCTATGAAATTTGACCCTTATCCCAATTTTTAGTACGACGGCATATTTGACCCTTATCCCAATTTTTTATATTGCAAAAGTAATAAAATTTATTTTAGTTTGAAATATATGTTATAAATATTATTGTGGACATTATTATTCATGTTGTAACACCCATGTTGTAACATTTATAACTGATGTACTTATTTTTATTTACTACATATTTACTCTTACCTTGTATATATATCTTGCCATAAGAATGACTAAGGATGAATGAGAACACATGCCTTCACTCTCTATCCTCTATGTCTTCCTTCTTCTCCTTACTTGCGTTTTCTTTATTTAACATGTTATCGACACTTTGCTCTACCGCCTTGGTGAACTGAGAGTTGTTTGGAACATTTTTTTTGACGATTCTGATTCTGAATCTCGCAAGTGATTTATTGGAGGTGTATGGAGATCATATGATTTCCAATAAATAAAATTTTAGATTGATCGTCAATCATTGTCAATTCCATTACCAGACCTTCGGATCACTGCCATAACCATCATCGGCGAAGCCCTAGATCGCGAGACCGTTCAAGAGGTTGATGAGCGAATCGGCCACGATCGCCAGGCCTAGAGCATCGGCGGTGGGGCTGAGGGATTTTCAGCGGTCGATCTCGCGATCATTGAAGGAGGTGCATTGGCTCGCGATCACTGAAGGCGGTTCATTGGCGGTACAGTTTTCGTCGGCCAAAGGGAGATTCGTTTGGGAGATTCGTTTGCCCTTACCGGCGGCTACGTGGGTGCTGCAAGAAGGATTGCTTACCGCCGTTGTAACACCCCTAAATTCCGAGATATTTAAAACTTATAAAATAAAGGCAAATCCATTGATTGAATCCCAAACAGAGCATAGAGCTAACCATAAGTGTCGGGGTGCTATGCCACACCTAAGTTTGAGAACCTAGGTGCACAAGCTAAGCTAACTAAGCATAATAAAACCTTTAATTCAATATTCAAATACAGTCCCAAGGCGCGCAGGCCAACTACTGAGCTAAGGATAATTAAGCTAAGTCCAAGGCTCTGATTAGCGCGCTCCGAAGCTAATGCTCATCACCTGAAAAACATTCGGTATAACAACTGTCAGCGAATAATGCTGGTAACCCACTCCAACGCGTTAAGTACAATATATGTAGATATAAGAAACTCATTTTGAAACTGGAATACATATCTACTATACTAATAAGAGCCCAAGAGAGTTCGCGTTAAGTACAATATATGTAGATATAAGAAACTCATTTTGAAACTGGAATACATATCTACTATACTAATAAGAGCCCAAGAGAGTTAGGCCTATAATGGGTAGAAAAAATGGCGGTCAATTTTTTAATCAAATGAATGACTCAGATTGATCATATTTTAATTTTTCCTTGAAATTTCCTAATTTATCCTTAATGAATATGATTATCCGTTAACTTTTCTGTTAAATACTATCTTTTCTGTTAATTTCTGTTACTTCACCGTTAACTTACTCATTGATTTCAATAAGAAAGGTCTTAGGTTCGAATCTCATCCCAATCAAAGTTAGCATAATTAGTACTCTATTTCACTCTTATTAAATTAAAATAATAATTTAGTAGCTACAACAAAAAATAATACATATGCATTTCTTTCATTTAGAATTATGTGTCTACAATGTCTTTATTCAAAAAAAAATTATTCATTATCAATAAATTAAATAAGAGAAATAATTTCATTAGTTATATTGTCTTTACTTTTCTCCAATATAAAAATTCTTTACATTCAAAATTGAAATCCATCAATTGATTATATTGTCCCTAAAATGTCTTTATTAAAAAAAATTATTCATTATCAATAAATTAATTAAGAGAAATAATTTCAATTTTAATATTATCTTTATTTTTCTCCAATGTAAAAATTCTTTACATTCAAATTCATCAATTGATTATATTCACTACATTGTCTATTATCTTTTTTTGTGCACTATTTTTTAAAATAAATATCAAAGTTATAATACAAAATAATGCTATATATTTATTTACCAAGTATTTTATTAATACCATGAAAAAATTTAAAAAATTTAAATTAATAAAGCCAATCATATTAACTACTTGAGAGATTTGTTGACAAAGAGAGTATTCAAATCACACAACAAATTGAAGTGAGAAACTACATCGCAATGTCCTTGTTTGACAATCAGCAGTTAGCAATTAGCGTTAGCGGATGATATTAGCGGATTTGACCAGCGAATTATATAAACTGTTGGTAAAAAAATATTTTGAAAAAATGAGCTGTTTAAATTAACATTTAAAATCACCTGAGGGTATAATAATAATAATAATAATAATAATAATAATAATAATAATAATAATAATAATAATAATAATAATAATAATAATAATATTAATAATAATAACAACAACAACAACAACAACAACAACAACAACAATAATAATAATAATAATAATAATAATAATAATAATAATAATAATTGTTTTAATAATAATTTTTTTAAAATATAGATTTGTTTTGGGGAAATCATTCTAAAAAACGTTAAGTGAAAATATTCTAAATTGCAATGTTTGTATTTTTAGTGGTTTGGAACAAATTGTTGCTTCAAACTGTTGAATAACCAAAACACTTTCTTAAGCATTTTGATCTTTGGGTTACATCATATTTACCAATCGTCCAATATCTTTGGGTTACATTTTAATTAAAATTTTTAAATTTTTACTACATCTAAATTCCTTAAATTAGGAATTTCTTTATCCATAATAATTTATTCAACAATAATGGTGGAACTAAATGAGCACTGAACAAAACACCTAAAGGACTGGTACTGTTGATTCATTCATTGATCTTGTATATATGTGCATTCATTAAATATATTTGAAGCCTTTGCAACAAAAATACTTGGTTACTATTTAAAAAAAATTAGTAATAATTATAATGAATCTCATATATTACATTGTATTCATATACTATGAATTACATATTTAAATAAACAAATTAGACATTAAATTACTTATGTTGAACTTCTCATATATAATCTTGCATTTATATACTTTTAAATATTTATTTAATTATAAACATTGGGTAGAAAAAATGACCGTCAAATTATTAAAACAAATAAATAGTTCAGATTGTTCATATTTTAATTTTTCCTTAATTGAGATTTCCTAATTTATCCTTAATTATATGATTATCGAATCCGTTAACTTTTCCATTAAGTACGTACCGTTAATTCACTGTTAGTCTAATTCTAATATTAAAGTCTAATATAGAATTATAACTACAACATTAATCTAATTCTAATATTAAAGTCTTAATAGAACTCTAACCACAAATTAATCCTACTGCCGGAATCTCCTCAAACAATATTAGTATATATATTTAATATTTTATGCTCTAATTTTTATTTGCACTCCCTTATGTCCCGTATTTGGTTTCAACCATACTCATACAAATATTTTATTGACAATTATAATCAATCTTGACTATATTATCTTGCATTTGTAAACTTAGAATTACCAATTTAAATACACAAATTCAACATTATTCAATTATCTATGCATGAACAATTCCAATATAATCTTGCCTTGATATACTTTAAAATACTTATTTAAGAAAAACATTGGGCATTATTCTAATCGCGCAATGCGCGTAAAAAACTAGTATACTTACGAGACTCTAATTTAAATCCAAGATCAAGACTCGAGACACGTTAACAAACTCAACGGTATAAAATAATCATAAAGACTAACATGCTTCCTAAGAACGCAATACAAGGTATAACAGACCGCTAGGCATGTGAAATAGCAATTAGAGGCAACGAAGGTATTCAAGACAGTCAGTTAACAAGTAGTCAACAAAGCAAAGAGTTCATTTTCCAACCTTATACCAAGTTCCAACCTTGTAGCTCCCCTCCGTCCTTATATCAGTTCCAACCTATACCTCCAGGCCACCCTTATATCACCACCCCTTATGCCTCCCGGGAACTACATGCCCCCAGCGACAAACCACCTATCAACCACCAACATATCAAGATGGTGTCGCAGTTCCATTCAATGATCCGCACCTCTAGTGCCACTATCAAGGGGTTAGTGCATATATCTCTAACATGACACCGCAGCACTTCTAACCTAACCCATGCTCAACAGCAAGCTAGTCGATGGTGGGTGTGTGCCTTTAGCACAGTCACTGCTATGGCCTGTACCTTTAGTACAATGACCGGGCACAAGTGGTGCCAACCGCCAACAATTCATTTCCACCAATCACAATCTCATCATCATCATTAATCACACCGGCCATTGCGCAATGACCACGATACTCATCACCATTCAATCAATTAACACATAAACAAATAACAATCAAGATACAACATCAACGACACGTATTACACATAAATTCCTAGAACGATACTTAAAACTATGTTGATCGCTATGAAATTTTTCATCATAATATTAATATATAAATAAATATTGGTCGTGACAAAATTAAAAAATAAAAATGTGACAAAATTAAAGAATGGTATTAAATGAATTGTCAATATATATATGAGATTAACGCTAATGGCATACTAACCCAATAGGGGAATGAAACATTATATTCTGTAGCTGTTGTAATCTTGCATAAGTTTGGGGGATAATAAGGGCTTGAAACTAAAACTTTTTGGGAAGTGGTGAAGTCGAATAAGTTTAATTAGTTGATTTTAATTAGTTGATAGTTAGGTGGTACTAGACACGAGTTTTAACCTAAAAGATCGTTAAAAATATATGAAATTATAATACTGAGTTAGACACAAAATAATGGTAGTGATTAGTAAATCACTGCAGGAAATTTCGCTATTTCCGTCCAACATTTCCGTCCAACAATAATGTTCGTCGGTAATTTGAAAAAAATCACAACTTTCCATCACAAATTGAAATGGACGAAAATTTGGATAGAATTTCCATCCAACACTCGCACGTTGAACGGAAGTTCCGACCTACAATAACTGTTGGACGGAAATTCCGACCAACAGTTGCACGTTGAACGGAAACAAAATTGACCGAAATGCAAAATGATATGGAGTAAGTATTATTAAATATCGCCCAACATTGTTGTTGGACGGAAATTGGAATATTTAAGTCTCCACTCAGCTCATATCCCGTACTTAAAATTTTAGAAGTCTTTTGGCTGTCGAAAATCGAAATTTCAGAAAATTTCGCTCAAACTCTAAAGCCTTTGGGCGACACTCATCTCTGCTCCCACCTGAGCTCCCACCTCTTCCCGCTGCTCAGACAAGCCTTTCCTGCACCAAATCCGTCGTCGAAAGCTGCCTTTTCCTACCGTTCCTCCACCAACTCTGTCTTCGTCGCCTGTCAATAGAGGTCGTCAACCACTGCACGCCACACCTGGGTCTTCGTCGTCTCTGTCCACAGGTCTATTACTTTAAATTCTAAACCCTAATCCCTAAATTCCTAATTCCATTTATCCCAAAATCCTAATTTCATTAAGCCCTACTCCTAATTCTATATAAGAATAAGAATTATAATACTTTGTTGTAATGTATTATACTCATTATTGCAATGTTTGAGCTTTATGCTTTGCTCATGTCTTTGATAGTTACATGTTCAGAAAATATGAAATTTCATGTGTTTAACAGGTGACCCTGCCAGATTTCTTCTTGACACTAGCCAGGTTTTCTCCCTTTAGCAGATTTGACTTACATTCCATCAACATTACATGTCTACAAAGTCATTAACAACTCTTATATTATAGGTTCAGGCCATCAGGAGCTTTGAATTCTATATATGTTACTATATAGAGAGGGAACTTTTTAACATTGTTCAGGAATTGGATTCTGCATAATAAAAAGTTGTATGATGCCCACTTATGTCAATGGAAAAGTTTACTAGTGCTTTAAATCCCTTTAATTGGTAATTAGTTTGGAGTGTCATCTCATTTAACTTGGTATGGTTATCATCTTCTTTTACTCTCTAAGAATTTATTAGACTGTTAGTTCACTATCTTCCTCCCTGAATTGTAAAAGCTCAATATTACCTAACTAGCAAGATTTTTCCTTTTAGTGTTTGTTTGTTTTTCTTGTAGTGCTTGTTTGTTTTCTTCCTGTGGTGATGAATTAACTAACTAATGCATTTTCCATTCATTATTTCACCTGCGAGTTTTTTGCACTTTTAGTCCCACGAGTATAGTGGCACTGGCAGAATTGATCCACGACTTTTGAAACTTGCAATTTTAGTCAACGACTATTGATTTTTTTGCAAAAATGGTCCTTCCGGCCACTTTTCCGTCAAAATTTCACCGGAAAAAAAAATTCTCCATTTTTAGCCGGGTTAAAATTGACATTTTACTTATCTCAAAAAATTAAAAGAAAAAAATTGATATTTGACTACATACAATATTACTGGGCTACATACTACTCCCCCAGGCGGCGGAGCTCCTGGAGCAGGCAGGGCTGTCAGTAAGCGGCGGAGCGGCCGTGGCGTTCCCCGGGCTAGTTGGGTTATCCGACAGCAGCTTTGGAGTGGTACATGTACTTCGCCGCCTGGGGCAGTAGTATGTAGCCCAGTAATATTGTATGTAGTCAAATATCAATTTTTTTCTTTTAATTTTTTGAGATAAGTAAAATGTCAATTTTAACCCGGCTAAAAATAGAGAATTTGTTTTTTTTCCGGTGAAATTTTGCCGGAAAAGTGGCCGGAAGGACCTTTTTGCAAAAAAATCAATAGTCGTGGACTAAAATTACAAGGTTCAAAAGTCGTGGATCAATTCTGCCAGTGTCACTATAGTCGTGGGACTAAAAGTGCAAAAAACTCTTTCACCTGTTTCATCTAAGATAGAAATGCAAATTTACAGTAAAATGTGAAAATGTTATATGTTATATTTTCAGGGGTTGATTTGCATTGGACAAAAGCAATTTTGTAAAGCTTTGGAGCTTTTGGAAAATGTATACAACTTTTTTATTGTTAATTATTTTTGTGATTCAACCTTCTATTGCACAACTCTTAGTTGATAAAATTTAATTCAGGAGTAAAGAACTGGGAGAATGCCCTATATGTCTTTTCTTTATCCACTTTGTCCTTTAACTGGTTGAGGTTTCAGTTATGTTATTAGTCTTTGTTGCATGCTTGTATATATGGTTACATGATCTTGTTTGTGTTTGCATCATTCATTCAATTTTTTGTGTTAATTTTTTCCTTTTTTTTTTTTTCACTTTTATGCTTGTATATGTTACTATGCCTCTTAAGATATCTTCATCCTATAATAATAGGGAAAAAATAGTGACTGAGCACATATTATTTTTTTTTATTTTTCTTCTTGTCAACTGTATACAAAGGACACTTCTAGGAGCTGGAAACTCGTTGGATCAGATGAAAACAATCAAGGAGCCATCAGCAAAAGGGTTATTGACTATCCATCAAATTAATGTTCTTTAATCTTGAACAACAACTCCACCCCACTAAATGATGAAACACAAGCGATAAAGATTAAGTACTTTTATGTTTTTATGACTTTTGTGCATGGCAATAGTGCATTGCTTAAATATTTGTGGACACGATATATACTATTTATTTGTTGTAAACAATTTTGATATTTAAATATATTTTCATTTTGAATTTAAATAGTGTGTACATTACTTTGTTGATGATGTAAGATGTATTGACAACAAGTAAATTATTGAAATTCAAAATTATTGAAATTCAAAATTAATTACTTCAATAAATCTAAACATTATATAAAAAATAACTCTAAATCTCAATTAATTCATTATGAATTTAATTTTTCTGTTCATTGAACTTTAAATTGTATTTTTCTTATTTGTACTCAAATTAATTTATATAATATTAAGGAAAAATTGCAATTTTTGTCCCTAAGTTCTAAGGTAATTGTAAAATTGATCCCTAATGGTTGGCCGTGCTTACTTTGCGGGCGTCCCTATGCTATCATTGGCGTTGCACTTTTCGTCCTTTTTATTAACTTTATGTGTTCATTTTTTTGTCCCTAAGCTATTATAACGTTGTAAATTTCATGTCTAATGTTTCATTAGTAAATGGAGTAAAAGTGCAACGTCAATGATATCTTAGAGACAGAAGTAAGTACGACCAATAATTAGGGACTAATTCTACAATTATCCTATAACTTATGGACGAAAAGAACAATTTTTCCTAATTTTAATACTCCTTCTGTCTCATTTTATGTGTTTGGTCCGGTTAACGAAGCTTGATTGAAGTTATTTTTAATTAAATTTTTCATAATATTATGTTTACTATTAGGATACAAAATTTATGTAAAATAGACAGATGGAGTATTAAATAATTTCAACTATTGATTGATTTAAAGTAACAGAATTTTTATTCAATAGAATTCATGCATATAATAAAATATTATTTACTTATATATGTAATTGATGGTTTTTGGGTTTTCGGGCCCAAGGAGGTCCAACACAACCTTTGGCTGGAGGATACACCTTTCAAAAAATGTATGCCTATCTCGGAAATAATGCTAGTACTCGGAATCTCTTTGGTATTCCCCACTCTCCGGGTGTTCAATCGTTTGTCCATTTCACAAGAATGGAGGAGCCTTTATATAGCGGCTCCTCCTCTACCGACTTGAAGGCCCTTAATGGCCGACTTCCAGACTAATTAAGATATGGAGCCGTTGGACGCCATTACTTGGTCGTCAACGGCTCTTCCAGGCTTATAACAGCCTGACCGAGTCTTGCTTTCAATGCCCTAACGGCTCCCTTTTGAACGAGTCTCTTCAATGCCCTCAACGGCTCCTTGAATCGAGTCTTTCCCTGGGCTTGGGCCTTGGTCGACTCCTCGTCTCGGCCTAAGCTCCCACTGGGCTCCTCTTTTAGCAGCTCTGAACCGGGCCCCGTGTTTGGGCCTGGGCCGACTCCAGGACTCGGCCCAATTGCTCTTCGAGCTCCTCTTTACGCTGGCCCACTTCTCCTGTCTCGAACCATTTTCTTTGAGCCCTTATCTCTTGGGCCGGGGTCCTTACCCCATCAACTAGTCCCTCACTTTTCCATACCCGGTCCGCTAGCCTGGGTTTGGAAAAGTAGCAACTGTCCATCTCCTTCAATCACCGTATCCGTGCCCTGAATAGCCTTTTGTAACGTCCGGATCATCAGCCATTCTCTCCGGATCTCGCGGGGCCGTTTGGATTCTTCTGTCTGGACTTGGCACCTATAAATGGCCTCCTCCCTTCTCTCTTATCTTCACAAGTCCATCATGGGTCGTTCTCCTCTGAAAGGAAAACGAATTGACTTTGGGTCTCCTTGGCGTCCGTTGCCTTCCAAGCGGACTCGGCCTGAGAGGGAACACAAAAAGAAGACTCCTCGCCCGGCTTCTCAGAGGTCTCCTGCCGGCGCTACTCCCTCAGCTTCTCAGCCGCCGACTCCTCTTCGACGTGAGGTCGCTCCATCTTCACGCCATCCGCCTACTCGCACAACTGCCTGAGTGACTTCTCAAGACGGGTCTTTCGTTGAGGTGGCGGTTCCAGAGCAACTTACTTTCAGAATGACCTTCTCAATCCCACTAGACGACCTGGACGGGCCAGTTACGGGCCTAATGAATGATGAGGATTATGCCCGCTACCTGGAGGCGTATCCGGATGATGAGGAGCCAATTGCGCCACCACTCATGCCAACTTTCTGGGACTCGTTCTGTCCATCCCCACCTGGACCATCGGGGGGATTCTTTGGGGGTGACTCTTCCTCGCTTGGGGAGTGATCGTATGTACCGGAGTCGGCCATAGTTCGGAGGAATCGTTTTTAGGAGCATTTTCATATTCCTTATTGTAATAATAATAATAAAGAATGTTATTTTCGCCTTGCCTTAAGTTTTGTCGTGTTCTGTTGCGTATCCATCCGGACGACTGGTCAAGGAGTCGGTCACATCATCAGACTCTTTTCAGTCTGACACCTGCAAGATTCCCCGTATCTTGGGCGAATCCAATCTTCTCTGCGTTGGCGTGCGAATCTTGCTCTTCCCGGGCGGATCTGATGGAACTAATCTCTGACAGAGATTCGCGTCATCCGTCTAATCCGGCTCAGTTATGTCAATTATAATCTCCTCCGTGATTATCGCCTAGATATTCGCCTTTACTGGGCTATATAAAGACCCTTCACAGTCGATGCAAATCGCAACACTCTTCATTTTGTGAAAGCACGGAGCTATGAGTTACAGGGATGGTGATCGCCGCTGGTCCATTCGCAACAAGGAGCATGCTCGACTGGAGCAGTTGAGGCAGAAGAGGCTGGCTAATGGAGGCCGTTTGGTGGGCGACTCGGCTTTAGACCCCATTGTGGTGTCTCCAGACATGCTGGACCTGATGTGTAGGGAGCCTATCGATGTGGAGATGGAGCCTGTGGTGGAGGATCCAGAACCAATGGTGGAAGAGAAGTGGGAGGCTCTTCCCCTCTTTGGTGTTGCCATGTCGCCGAGCGCTCTGCAGAGGCCCTTGCAAATGATCGATGACGGGAAGCCCGCCGTGTATCTGGACGAAATGCCTGAGCCTGAGCCGAGTCCTCTGCCTTTCCGCTCTTAGTACCTCCTGGAAGGCCCTCCGACTGCTCGCCCGTCGACAGAGAAAGAAGCCAAGCCTTGACCCGTTTTTTCTCTTGTAATTTGCATCGGCTGAGTTCTGGGCCTTGTAATCTTTGTACTATTTAAATAAACTGTGTGCTTTTCTATCCGACCCTACATTTTCTTATTATTTTGTCGCCCGACCTCTGGTCTACGTGACTGATTCCTAGTCATGCTACGGCGAGACCCTCCTGGCGAGGGAGTCGCCGAGTCTGATTGCCGACCTGGCGACCGGAGTCTCTTCGTGAACTCGGCTGATATCATCCGATGGGCCGGGTTCTACCAGGTCGTTTCTATAAGTTTCTAGCTCGTACCTCGTGGGCCCAGAGGCCATGGCCTACGATGGGCTTCCGGTTTAGCAGGCTGGGTCACTGACGTCCGACCCTAGCCTAGGGCAGACGCGCCGTCTGCAGGCTAACCCTAGGCCTGAACCGTCGCCCCGCCTTTTGAGGCATTAAATGCGGCGTCCCTTCACATCCCGTCACCTCCACTTCTTCCAACGAGAAGGTGGCACGTGGCCATCGTTTGAAATTCCTCCCCCTTTAAATAGCCATTTCGTCTCTTTTTCCATTCTCTTCTCCAGTCTTTCCCTTCAACCTCAACTCGAGCTTCTCCGGCCACTCTGCATTTCCTCCGATCTCCCACCTAACTTAGGTAATGTCTTCCTCTTCACATTATTCTTCTTCCCGTCGTTACTCGGTTGATAACCCGGTGGCGACCTCCCCCTCTTCTTCTTCTCCTTCTTCGTATTCTTCTTCTCCTCCCCGTCGTATGGAACTTCCGGCGGACGTTCCATCGACGTCTTCTCTTCCCCGTCGTATGGAACTTCCGGCGGACGCTCCATCGACGTCTTCTCTTCCTCCGACCCCCTCTTCTTCGGGGGCAGTTACTCTGCTGAGCCCCGCTCCTTTAACGACGATGGCGGCTCTGCCGGGTGGCATCGGACGGCCGCGAGGCAAGTTCGATTCAATCGTCCGTCCTTCCGGGCCGCCGTCCGTCGTTAATGCGGCGGACCTGGAAATGGCCCAATACCTTCTTGGGCCTTCAGCCGTAGTCCTCGCCCCGGAAGGCCGGCAAATCTACGACCCACCCGAGGGTTGTGTCGGCATTCACCTGCACTCGGTTGCCTTTGGCTTCCGAATTCCTCCGTGTCCTTTCCTTTCCCTTTTATATCGCCATTACAACTTAGTTCCGGGCCAATTAGTGCCCAATTCTCACCGACTCCTCACCTGCTTCGTCAACCTCTGCCACTGGTGGTTGTGCGAGTCGGATCTAGACCTGTTCTGGTATCTTTTCACCGTGAACAAGGTCGGCTCGCACTCGCCGGGCTTTGTTCAAGTTGCCGCTCGCCCGGGGCGACAGCTTTTCGAGGGGTTGTCCGATTCCATTAAGGATTGGAAGCTCCTTTATTTCTTTGTCCGGCCTGCTTTCTCTTCCTTCACCTTTCCGACCTTGTGGCCGACCGCTCTATTCAAGCCTTGCTCTCGGCGTGCCGTCCCTACCAATGATGCGGTCCAGGGCGGCGAGTTCTTGAAGGGCTTTGGGCCGTACTCCGTCAAGTACTGGTCCCGAGTCCGGGCCATGGCTAAGCGTGGCTTGCTGCCGGAGGGTGCGGCCACCGTAGGTAGTTTTCGTTGCCTCTCGTTCCTCTTCTTTTTTATCTCGTCACATTCCGACTCGGAATAATTTATGACTTTTCTCCCTTTCGCAGGTCCGTACGATTCCGACTCCTCCAGCTCCGACGAAGCGGCTGAATCGACTCCAGAGATGGCGGACAGAGCCGAAAAGATGAGGCGTCGGCTGACCCAGCGCACTTCCGGCACTGCTGCTGCCTCTTCCTCCCAACCGTCGCCGGCTCCAAGATCGACTCCCCCACCACCTCGCAATGTGGTGGATTTGACTCCGTCACCGGTTGTGTCGCCCACTCGGTAGCCGCCTCCTCCTCAGACAGAGAGTCCAAGCTCCGAGCGTCCGGCCGATCAAACGGATGAGCCGACTTCGAAAAGGATCCGGTTGTGCCACGAGGTAGAAGAGGACGCCTAGATCTGGATGGGCGCCTCCTCCGTCCGCAAGTGGTGTGCTAACGTCCTTCTGCCTAAGGACGTGGCAGCGACTCATGCACTGGGGGATGAGTACATCATCGAGGCCTCGCTGCACCAGTCATATCGCGTAAGCGTTCCCGACTTAATTCCTCTCATTCGTTCTTTCCTTTTATTATCTGACTCGCGGCCGTTTTGCAGAACCTCACCTTCCAGATGGAGATGAGCAAGCGGCTGCAGAACTACAGGACCGAGATGCGGTCTATGACCCTCAAGCTACGCCAGACGGAGGAGGCCTTTCTGGAAGAGCAGGCGAAGCACCTCAAGGTGGTGGAAGTGCACAACTCCGAGATGCTGAGGGTCACCCGTCAGTGGGAGGAGGAGCGGGACAAGGTGGCGACGACCGCTGCGACCTCCGTTGAGGATTACAAGAAGTCGGCCGCCTTTGAGGCAGATGTGAAGGCGGGGATAGAGGCTCGCCAAAAGGAAATCGCCAAGGAGTGGCTGTCGACGCCGGATGGTGACGAGTTCCTCCTGGACTTGGGCGAGCGTGACTACCGCCTCGGCTTTCGCGAGGCACAGATAGAAATCCACTCTGCCTTGCTGGTCCGCGACTCCTCTTTCACTCCCGAGGGTTGGGGTCTCAAGCTCGTGATAGACGCTCTTCCGGAGACTGAAGGACCGTCAACGACTGTTGACCCGGTAGCTCTTCCGGCGGCTGCTGATCCGGCGACTCTTCCTGCAGCAACACCTCCTGAGCTCGCCGAGTCCTCTCTTCAGGCTGAGGACCCTTCTTCTGTTCCCCTGGCTGGACCAACGGCTGGGGCTCAAGTTGAAGGGATTGATGTCGACACCCCCTCCCAGTAGTTTAGGGCTATTCTTTTAAGATAGTCCCTTTTGTAAAGGCTGGTCTCCTTCTCGGGCCTTTTTTAATTTTAATAAAATTCCCATTTTCTCTTCCTTTTCGCATTATCTCGGGCTCGATGCTTTTTCTTTAACCTTCAATGGTTCTGTAAATCGAAGAAGTATTCTTAAGGCATCGGGCCCTGCTAACCCTGAGGGACGACTTAGGATCGCGTCCTTGTTAACTCTTCGGGTGCCAGTCGAGGCGACTTCCTTTAGCCTTTTTTCGGAAACGACTAAGGGTCGGGTCCCTTGTTTCCTAACTCTCTCTCGCCGAGTCCCTCAGTCGAGGCAACTCTTTAGGCTTTTCCTTTCTCAGAAACGTTTAGGGTCAGTGCCCGTTGTTTCTTTAAATACTCGCCGAGTCCCTCAGTCGAGGCGACTCCTCTTGGCTTTTTCACGGAAACGACTAAGGGTCTGGGCCCTTGTTTCCTAACTTTTTCTCCCCGAGTCCCTCAGTCGAGGCGACTCCTTAGGCTTTTTCTTTCTCAGAAACGTTTAGGGTCAGTGCCCCGTTGTTTCTTTAAATACTCGCCGAGTCCCTCAGTCGAGGCGACACCTCTTAGCTTTTTCACGGAAACGACTAAGGGTCTGGGCCCTTGTTTCCTAACTCTTTCTCGCCGAGTCCCTCAATCGAGGCGACTCCTTAGGCTTTTTCTTTCTCAGAAACGTTTAGGGTCAATGCCCCGTTGTTTCTTTAAATACTCGCCGAGTCCCTCAGTCGAGGCGACTCCTCTTGGCTTTTTCACGGAAACGACTAAGGGTCTGGGCCCTTATTTCCTAACTCTTTCTCGCCGAGTCCCTCAGTCGAGGCGACTCCTTAGGCTTTTTCTTTCTCAGAAACGTTTAGGGTCAGTGCCCCGTTGTTTCTTTAAATACTCGTCGAGTCCCTCAGTCGAGGCGACTCCTTTTGGCTTTTTCACGGAAACGACTAAGGGTCTGGGCCCTTGTTTCCTAACTCTTTCTCGCCGAGTCCCTCAGTCGAGGCGACTCCTTAGGCTTTTTCTTTCTCAGAAACGTTTAGGGTCAGTGCCCCGTTGTTTCTTTAAATACTCGTCGAGTCCCTCAGTCGAGGCGACTCCTTTTGGCTTTTTCACGGAAACGACTAAGGGTCTGGGCCCTTGTTTCCTAACTCTTTCTCGCCGAGTCCCTCAGTCGAGGCGACTCCTTAGGCTTTTTCTTTCTCAGAAACGTTTAGGGTCAGTGCCCTGTTGTTTCTTTAAATACTCGCCGAGTCCCTCAGTCGAGGCGACTCCTCTTGGCTTTTTCACGGAAACGACTAAGGGTCTGGGCCCTTTTTTCCTAACTCTTTCTCGCCGAGTCCCTCAGTCGAGGCAACTCCTTAGGCTTTTTCTTTCTCAGAAACGTTTAGGGTCAGTGCCCCATTGTTTCTTTAAATACTCGCCGAGTCCCTCAGTCGAGGCGACTCCTCTTGGCTTTTTCACGGAAACGACTAAGGGTCTGGGCCCTTGTTTCCTAACTCTTTCTCGCTGAGTCCCTCAGTGGAGGCGACTCCTTAGACTTTTTCTTTCTCAGAAACGTTTAGGGTCAGTGCCCCGTTGTTTCTTTAAATACTCGCCGAGTCCCTCAGTCGAGGCGACTCCTCTTGGCTTTTTCACGGAAACGACTAAGGGTCTGGTCCCTTGTTTCCTTACTCTTTCTCGCCGAGTCCCTCAGTCGAGGCGACTCCTTAGGCTTTTTCTTTCTCAGAAACGTTTAGGGTCAGTGCCCCGTTGTTTCTTTAAATACTCGCCGAGTCCCTCAGTCGAGGCTACTCCTCTTGGTTTTTTCGCGGAAACGACTAAGGGTCTGGGCCCTTGTTTCCTAACTCTTTCTCGCCGAGTCCCTCAGTCGAGGCGACTCATTAGGCTTTTTCTTTCTCAGAAACGTTTAGGGTCAGTGCCCTGTTGTTTCTTTAAATACTCGCCGAGTCCCTCAGTCGAGGCGACTCCTCTTGGCTTTTTCACGGAAACGACTAAGGGTCTGGGCCCTTGTTTCCTAACTCTTTCTCGCCGAGTCCCTCAGTCGAGGCGACTCCTTAGGTTTTTTCTTTCGTAGAAACGTTTAGGGTTAGTGCCCCGTTGTTTCTTTAAATACTCGCCGAGTCCCTCAGTCGAGGCGACTCCTCTTGGCTTTTTCACAGAAACGACTAAGGGTCTGGGCCCTTGTTTCCTAACTCTTTCTCGCCGAGTCCCTCAGTCGAGGCGACTCCTTAGGCTTTTTCCTTCTCAGAAACGTTTAGGGTCAGTGCCCCGTTGTTTCTTTAAATACTCGCCGAGTCCCTCAGTCGAGGCGACTCCTCTTGGCTTTTTCACGGAAACGACTAAGGGTCTGGGCCCTTGTTTCCTAACTCTTTCTCGCCGAGTCCGGGGAGTGATTAACCGTAACTTGTACTTTTATTCTAGTCTCTCAGGACCCTTGGGCCCATACATGTTTTGTCCCTTTCTATTGATAGAACTTCTTTAGGTGGATGACGTTCCAAATCCGGTCTACGGGCTTGCCCTCCATGGTTTCCAATTTGTAGGTTCCAGCTTGGACAACCGCGGCAATGCGGTATGGTCCCTCCCACTTAATCGCATGCTTGCCCCCCTCTGTGGGTTGACTGGCCTGTCGATCCCGTAGTACAAGGTCGCCGACCTGGAAGGCTCGCGGACGAATCCTCCGATCGCGATATCTTTTTACCGCCTGTTGGTATTCAGCCATTCGCGCACTCGCGGCTTCCCTCTTTTCTTCTAAGAAATTTTTCTCAATTCGAAGACTCTCTTCGTTCTCCGCGTCTGAATAGGTACGGACCCGGTGAGTGGGCTCGACCACCTCAATTGGAACCTTGGCCTCAAAGCCGTACGCGAGTGAGAATGGACTTTCTCCCGTTGCTCGCCGCTGGGTAGTGCGATAAGCCCATAGGACTCGGTCAAGCTCATCCGCCCAATTCCCTCGAACATCTTCCAATTTCTTCCGAATCCCATCCACTAGCGTTCGGTTCACATTCTCGACTTGTCCGTTGGCCTGTAGGTATGCCACCGACACCTTAGTGTGGCGGATATCGTGTCGGCGGCAGAAGTCGGCGAATGCCTGACAATCGAACTGTCGCCCGTTGTCGCTGACAATGTGCTCGGGCAGGCCGAAGCGGCAAATCACCCTTTTCCACAAAAAGCATCGGCATTGGTACTCGGTTATGGTAGCCAGTGGTTCCGCCTCGACCCACTTGGTGAAGTAGTCGATAACTACGACACAGAACTTCAAGCCTCCGGGGGCGACTGGTAATGGCCCCAACAAATCAATCCCCCACTTGGCAAATGGGATGGCGGTGGTGACCGGCGTGTAAAAAGTAGCTGGCCGAGTGTCTTTCTTGGCGAATGCCTGGAAAACGCTGCACTTGGATATCCATCCAATACAGTCCCGCATCATGGTCGGCCAATAATATCCTTGGACGACTAGCTTCTGAGCGAGCTTGTGGGCGCCTTGGTGCGCGGCACAAATGCCTCTATGGGCTTCGTCCATTATTTTCTCGGCCTCGGGCCTTAGCAAACATTTTAACAAAGGTCCTCCAAACGACCGTTTATATAATTGCCCATCAATGATTTGGAAAGAGGGGGTCTTTCGTCGAACCCTTACGGCGACTCCCGGGTCTTCCGGCAACTCGCCTTTTTCTATGAATCGCCGGATGTCCTCTACCCAGACCATCTCGGGGTTTTTCTCCCAGTCCCATTCCTCGCTTGTCACTTGCTGGATCCTTAGCGGTGTTTCTTCAATGCTTGGTCGACTTAGCTCCTTCTTCTGACAGATTTTTACCAGGTGGTCCGGTACTCCTTCCAAGGCAATCTTGGACAATATGTCTGTAACACCCCAGATTTTCAAGACTTTTAAAACATATAATAAAGGTAGAATCTTATTAAATCCCAAGATATAAATACAAGCGTTCGGGGTGCTATGCCACACCTGGGCTAGAGAACCCAAGTGCACAGGCTAACTAACTAATATCCTCAAAGCGTAAATACGTAAACGTGGCACGCAGGCCAAAAGGGAAACTATCTACTTCTAAGTTCTAGCGCACTCCAGTGACTTAATCTTCTGTGCCTGAAAGCCAAATATATCTGTTCAGCGAGAGATGCTGGTAACCCACTCCAACGCGTTGAAATACAATACATATAGAGATATATATAGATATACGAAAACCATTTTGAGCATGAAGATATATCCTACGAACTCTAGCTTTAAAAACTGGGAATGACTCGACAGATAAGGCCAGACGCAAGCAACAGTTATAACGAGCATATGCAGTTCACAACACATAAGGCAGATAAGGCAAGGCATAAACAATGATCATAACCCAACATGAACAATCCCCAATATAAATCCATAGTCACAACCCCCCAAGACACTTGTAATCACAACTCATCCATATCACAACACATAGCACACTTTGTTGGCGCCACAGGACCAATCGCACGCCCATACATGAGGGTCAGCGCATATAGCTCTGACACGGCCCCGCAGCACCCTGCCCCGTATCGTAACACGGAGGGGTCGATCGCAACCGACCGATGAACCGCAGCTCATCATAGTGTTTGATCGCAACCAAACAGTGGACCGCAGCCCAAGAGAATGTCATCTGACCGCAGCCAGGAAAAAGGACGAACCGCAGCTCGTATAGAAACGTTTGATCGCAACCAAACGGTGGACCGCAGCCCAAGAGTATCAATCTGACCGCAGCCAGCTTCTGAACCGCAGCTCAGGATAACCAATCCGATCGCAACCGAATTGGGGTAACACCCACACATAACACATAGCAAGCACATGCAACCCACATTACACATTAGGAAGGGGGAGAAACGTATAACAAAACCTATGCGTGATCCATCACATACTAAGAATAGTCCTAAGGGGTTCATACTTCTACCACCTAGGTCAACGGGGTACCAATTCAACTAGCATGCAATATAATAGACTCATAAACCTACGAACGGTACCCGAAACATCAAACTAGACATAGGCACGATAAACGGAGTCCGTTGGGACACCACGGGGAACGGGGGAACATCAAACGGGGAAGCCGGGATCCCGGGTGGGATGAATTTCCAGCGGGTAGCCGGTGGGTGGGGGGCCACCCGCCGGCTGCCCGCCGGAGTGTACTGTTCCGGGCAGCGGGTCGCCGGCGGGCAGCTGCCCGCCCGCCGGCTACCCGCTGCCGGGCGGTGTTTCTCGGCCGTGGGTAGGTGGCGGGTCCCCTACCCCCCACTGACTCTTTTCACACAATAACGTCCCGGGAACCTTTGTGGAACCCGAAACCATGCTTAGACACTTTACAACGCAACTAATAATTAACACGTAGACAATTAACGGATCAAATACGAGAAACGTACGGCACATAACCTATCATGCTTTTCTAAACATAAACATCACCCAAACATGCGATTTCCCCACCCGATAAACCAAGAATAATATCATACGATACAACCTAGGGTTCTAATCACTTTTATATCAACAAGAATACGATTCGTCTTCTAATTGCAAGATTCGGTAATAATAGCACATAAACATCAAGAGCATCACACAATCATTAAGAACAACACCTAGTCATCAAGAATTCCGTATAATCATCAAGAACACCATAATTATCAAGAATCTCCCAATATCAAGATTATCAAGATCCTTCATGGGATCATCACATCAAACATTAATAATCATCATCATATCTCGCCAATCACAATAATATGGGGGAAACCCTAAGGGGGAATCATAGCTATGAAAATAGGTTTTGTTGAGACATGGGTTACCTCTTAGCCTTAATTAATTCCTTGGCTATGAAGTGTCTTTCTTTAAGCTTTCTTGCTTTCTTGATTTCTTCTAAGGGGATTCTTGGAGCACTTTGGGGTGGTGGAACGTTTATTGTAGTGGGGGTTCTAGGTGTCTCTTAAGTCCCCTATTTATATATTTAGGAGTCCTGGTTAGGAACTAATATTATAGGCTTGCTAATTCTATTCCTTTTGGAACTAAGGATTGGGTTTAGGGATAAGGGTCCATGGTCCATAGTGGACCATATTAATTAATTAAAGGGAATCCTAATCATAGTTTGAATAGTAAAAGGCCTACTTCCTTTATTCCTAATAGATAACTAGGTCTAGGATTCCTAATTAGAATCTGAATAGTAAAGGGCTTACTTTCTTTATTCCTAATAGGCTTATGACTCTAATTTAGGCAAGGGTCCACGGTTCATGGTGGACCTTTATTAATTAATTAAAGGAAACCTAACCGAATTAAATCCTATTTAATTATTATTAACGGGATTAATTTAATAATTAATCCGGGATTGAAGGCCGTAACACGGGGTGTTACACTCTCCCCCCCTTACGAGAAGCTTCGTCCCCGAAGCTTGGAAATCATTGCAGGGTTAACGAGTCAAGAGAAGAACCGTGGTCCTATAGAGAAGGTATTCCACGGGGAAATTGTATACTTGCACGCCTATGTGTGTTTGGTTTTTGGGAGCGATTAGGTTTTACAGGGCTAAGAGAGTGGCTTTCAAACTTGAGGACACGGTGAATTCAGGAATTAGGATCAAGTTTTCGAGGTTGCAACTTAGGTTGTGAGGTTGCCACTTGTATGGAATCGTTAAAACATGGGATTGAGAATGGGGTCTGAAGGGTAGAAAGGGTTTTGAAATAAGGAAGGGGCCGATTTTCCGAGGGAGGGAAAGGAATTCGGCTAGGATGGGTTAAGGTTTCTCGATCCCAAGTGAATAATCTGGTTAGATGCTTTGATCACGATGCGCCGACGAGCTGATGATCCTCCTTCCTTGGTGTTGGTGCTTGCTTGACTTTAAGATCCTTGTTAGACCTTGCTTCCCAGGCTAAGGTTTCATCCTTCTCTTCTTTCTTGAGGGAATTTCCCGTGGTGATTCAACACTTACTTCTTTAATGCGCCCAAGGTCTTGACCGAGTTGGGTCAACCAAGCCAATCTCTTAGGGCGCATTTCCCAAATTCTTCCCAAAGTCTCTTGGGATCGATGGACTTTGGGTTGAATTTCTCTTCTTATTGAATTTCATCTCCTCTTTAGTGGATGAAATTCTTAGTAAGACTTCATGTCTTACCCGAGGTTCGGCATTGTTGTGCCCTGTTTGTGTTATTTATAATGATGAAGGTGTCCTTGCGTGCCCTTTTTTCTTTTAAAGCGCAGTCGGTTACCAAATCTCGTTGTGGGATGACTCGGCGACTTTACGAGTCACCTCATCTCCTTGTAGGTCCTTAATGGCCCTTGAAGTCTTGGCGCGAATGTGTTCTTCACCCTTTTGCTTAGCACCATGGGCTACGTAGTTCTTGATTCCATACAACTTGTAAGGAGTCCTCTGATTTGCTCGAACGATGTCCATGGTTTGGAGGAGTCCCGGTCCCTCCTTAGCATTTTGACTTTTAAGGTTTTCGTGGGTTCTTAGTACGAGTTCCCAACTCGCCTCCTTAGTTTGCGTAATCCTTTAAGCCAAACATCCCTAGTCGGTTGTATCGTAGGATCCGATTTCAATTACTCGTGCAATGTAATTGATTGTGATTTCCCGATGGTGTCTCGTGCATCAAGGTCTTTTACGTAGGACACTATGTTTGGGTGGTCCATGGTTCCTTACCCAAGACTCATATTCCTCAATCGAGGCACACAAGTGCGCCACAAATCAATAAAATGAGGGGTTAAGAAATCAGCACATTGTACCAGTGGGCGCGAGGTGGGCGGTCGTCCGCCTGCCAAGCTCCTGCCAAGGACCCGCCAAGGTCCCGTCAAGGACCCGTTGGGGACCCGCGGGAAAGTGACTAGGAATAGTCAATTCCTTCGGGAAAGACCCCAAAAATGCACAGATTCATGTCCTGACAAGTCCCATGCCCTTGTGCACAATAAAAGGGACTTGGATACATAGGATGACCCATCGTACAATGCTCATTGATCCTTAAGCACGAGTTCTAGAGGTAGATATACATACATATATATATCTATGTTTTCTTGGTCTCGGTTTAAAGGGGTGTAAGGAGTGCAAGGGCTAGGTTTCAAAGTCGAGGGGCGGATACGGTCGTAATACAGGAAGGAAGGTTGCCACCTTATACGGGTTCGTCTGTAATGAGGGATCAAGAGCGAGGTTTGGAGTGATAGGACGGATTCTTTAACGAAATGGTACTTGATTGGCAAGAGGAGGGAAAGGGCTAAGGACTCTTGCTTCGAGTGATTATGCCTGTTTGGGGCTTGGTTGTGGCGTGCAGTCGAACTGGTGATCCCTTTTCCTTGGCTTTGTTTGATTCTAAGATTTTCGTTTGATCTTCTCTTCCCGTGTCGAAGTCCCCTTCGTTTCTATGGCTTCCAGGGGAATTCTCGTGATGGTTTCCGTGCACGTTCCCCTCGGATGTCCAGAAGTCTAGACCCAGTAGGTTTAGTGGGTCAAACCCCTAGGTCTTGACTCCTAATCCTTGCCGAGGGTTCTTAAGGGTAAGGGGGGTTTCAGGTTAGTCTTTCTTGTTCTATTGGGTTTCATCCCTTCCTTGGTGGATGGAATTCTTAGCAAGGATTTATGTCCTCCTCGAGGTTCGGCCTGTTGCACCTATTTGACGATGTTTTCTGTAGCGAGGGCTCCTGACACATTGAACGTATTTGTTTGCCCGCTCTTGTCAACGCATGGCGTTCTTCGATGGCGCACGTACAGGCTATGGTTTCTCGTGAAGCCTTCACGGTTTTCGTGCAAGGGTGGGGTGATACGTATTCGTAACCTCCACCTACTTCGCCGATTCCTATCTAACAACTTATTTTAATATTGAATCAATGAATGTCGGTTCCTCACGCTCCTGGGCAGGGTAAGGGCCTTATGCTGCTCTACGGTTTTTAACAGGGTTTCCAAACGGAGTGGGGATGTGAACTTAGAGTAAGGGCAATAACAATTTAGGGTTTCCGAGGGTTTGGGTTAAGCGCAACAAAGGGTGAGCAAGGTCATGATGGTTGCGAATTTGCTCTTAAGGTAATTAAGGATTCGGGGTGGGAGTTTTCAACAAATAGGGGTATCAAGATGCTGGGGTTTCAGGGCGGATGAAATTTTAAATTGGGGTGGTGGGGTCGCAAGGTGTCGCGATATACTTACCTTGCACCTAAGGATTCGACTAATGGTGTCGTTCCTTCGCTACTTTAATAGGTGTCCTAGTTCTCCTTCCTGTTTGTTGTAGCCGCAACCCGGGTTTGCCGAGATAAGGCAACTTGTCGGAAGGTGCATGTCATTTGTCTGACTCGGGGGTTATCGTGGTTACCCTGGGTTGGTGCGTATTGCAGTCCGTCCCTTTTAGCAGTCCTGACTGTAACGCCTCTTCTTAGTAGTCATCCAAATCTTCCTTTTCTTTGGTCAGGGTCCTTGTCAAGTCTTTTGACGGGAGTTAGGACGAGGCGATTTATCGGGTAAGTGTACGTTACCCAGTTGTGGAAGTAAACTTATCTATTCGCACCCTTACCTGGTGTGGTAAGCGTAGGGGGAGGTTCCTTTAAGTTAGAGAGGGATGAAGTGAGGGGAAGTTATGTGTAGGTTTCACAATCTCACTGCGCGTCCTAAGATTCCTGGATCCTATGTTCCTAAGTACCTAGAGTTCAAGCCTAGTGTCCTAAAGTCCGGTCTTAAGAGTCTTATCCTAGGGTCAAACTTAAGCTCTGATACCAACTGTAACACCCCAGATTTTCAAGACTTTTAAAACTTATAATAAAGGTAGAATCTTATTAAATCCCAAGATATAAATACAAGCGTTCGGGGTGCTATGCCACACCTGGGCTAGAGAACCCAAGTGCACAGGCTAACTAACTAATATCCTCAAAGCGTAAATACGTAAACGTGGCACGCAGGCCAAAAGGGAAACTATCTACTTCTAAGTTCTAGCGCACTCCAGTGACTTAATCTTCTGTGCCTGAAAGCCAAATATATCTGTTCAGCGAGAGATGCTGGTAACCCACTCCAACGCGTTGAAATACAATACATATAGAGATATATATAGATATACGAAAACCATTTTGAGCATGAAGATATATCCTACGAACTCTAGCTTTAAAAACCGGGAATGACTCGACAGATAAGGCCAGACGCAAGCAACAGTTATAACGAGCATATGCAGTTCACAACACATAAGGCAGATAAGGCAAGGCATAAACAATGATCATAACCCAACATGAACAATCCCCAATATAAATCCCATAGTCACAACCCCCCCAAGACACTTGTAATCACAACTCATCCATATCACAACACATAGCACACTTTGTTGGCGCCACAGGACCAATCGCACGCCCATACATGAGGGTCAGCGCATATAGCTCTGACGCGGCCCCGCAGCACCCTGCCCCGTATCGCAACACGGAGGGGTCGATCGCAACCGACCGATGAACCGCAGCTCATCATAGTGTTTGATCGCAACCAAACAGTGGACCGCAGCCCAAGAGAATGTCATCTGACCGCAGCCAGGAAAAAGGACGAACCGCAGCTCATATAGAAACGTTTGATCGCAACCAAACGGTGGACCGCAGCCCAAGAGTATCAATCTGACCGCAGCCAGCTTCTGAACCGCAGCTCAGGATAACCAATCCGATCGCAACCAAATTGGGGTAACACCCACACATAACACATAGCAAGCACATGCAACCCACATTACACATTAGGAAGGGGGAGAAACGTATAACAAAACCTATACGTGATCCATCACATACTAAGAATAGTCCTAAGGGGTTCATACTTCTACCACCTAGGTCAACGGGGTACCAATTCAACTAGCATGCAATATAATAGACTCATAAACCTACGAACGGTACCCGAAACATCAAACTAGACATAGGCACGATAAACGGAGTCCGTTGGGACACCACGGGGAACGGGGGAACATCAAACGGGGAAGCCGGGATCCCGGGTGGGATGAATTTCCAGCGGGTAGCCGGTGGGTGGGGGGCCACCCGCCGGCTGCCCGCCGGAGTGTACTGTTCCGGGCAGCGGGTCGCCGGCGGGCAGCTGCCCGCCCGCCGGCTACCCGCTGCCGGGCGGTGTTTCTCGGCCGTGGGTAGGTGGCGGGTCCCCTACCCCCCACTGACTCTTTTCACACAATAACGTCCCGGGAACCTTTGTGGAACCCGAAACCATGCTTAGACACTTTACAACGCAACTAATAATTAACACGTAGACAATTAACGGATCAAATACGAGAAACGTACGGCACATAACCTATCATGCTTTTCTAAACATAAACATCACCCAAACATGCGATTTCCCCACCCGATAAACCAAGAATAATATCATACGATACAACCTAGGGTTCTAATCACTTTTATATCAACAAGAATACGATTCGTCTTCTAATTGCAAGATTCGGTAATAATAGCACATAAACATCAAGAGCATCACACAATCATTAAGAACAACACCTAGTCATCAAGAATTCCGTATAATCATCAAGAACACCATAATTATCAAGAATCTCCCAATATCAAGATTATCAAGATCCTTCATGGGATCATCACATCAAACATTAATAATCATCATCATATCTCGCCAATCACAATAATATGGGGGAAACCCTAAGGGGGAATCATAGCTATGAAAATAGGTTTTGTTGAGACATGGGTTACCTCTTAGCCTTAATTAATTCCTTGGCTATGAAGGGTCTTTCTTTAAGCTTTCTTGCTTTCTTGATTTCTTCTAAGGGGATTCTTGGAGCACTTTGGGGTGGTGGAACGTTTATTGTGGTGGGGGGTTCTAGGTGCCTCTTAAGTCCCCTATTTATATAGTTAGGAGTCCTGGTTAGGAACTAATATTATAGGCTTGCTAATTCTATTCCTTTTGGAACTAAGGATTGGGTTTAGGGATAAGGGTCCATGGTCCATAGTGGACCATATTAATTAATTAAAGGGAATCCTAATCATAGTCTGAATAGTAAAAGGCCTACTTCCTTTATTCCTAATAGATAACTAGGTCTAGGATTCCTAATTAGAATCTGAATAGTAAAGGGTTTACTTTCTTTATTCCTAATAGGCTTAGGACTCTAATTTAGGCAAGGGTCCACGGTTCATGGTGGACCTTTATTAATTAATTAAAGGAAACCTAACCGAATTAAATCCTATTTAATTATTATTAACGTGATTAATTTAATAATTAATCCGGGATTGAAGGCCGTAACACGGGGTGTTACAATGTCAGCTTCTATGTTATCCGTTCGGGATATATACTCTATTTCGTAGGCTCCGAACTCTTTTAACATCTCGACTACGCGCTCTCTATATAGAGTCATCCGGGCATTCTTGGCCTCACATGTGCCTGAGATTTGCCCGACTACTAACCTAGAGTCAGTCTTGACTCGTAACCTTTCGACCCCTAAGGCCCTGGCGAGTCGGAGGCCGTTTAACACAGCTTCGTACTCGGCCTCGTTGTTGGAGGCTTGGAACAGGTAGCTCAAGGCATAATACAGTCGGAATCCCTAAGGGAGTGATAAGCACAACACCACCTCCACCGTGCTGTCGACTTGATGCTCCGTCCGCATGCATTTCCCACCACTCGCCTAAGCAGTTCTCCATGGCGTGTTCCTTCTCTTCCTCACTCACCGTGCATTCGACCAAGAAATCGGCCAAGGCTTGACCATTTATGGAAGGCCGGGGCTGGTACTCAATCCCATACTGGGTTAGCTCTACGGCCCACTTTACCAGGCGGCCGGACGACGATGGGTTTCGCAAAACGCTTACGAGCGGTTGGTCCGTCAGCACTCGGACGGTGTGGGCTTGGAAGTAGGGTGCCAACTTGCGCACGGTGATCACCAACGCATATACAATCTTTTCCAAGGCGGTATACCTTGACTCGGCAGCCTTCAGGGAACGGCTCACGTAATAAACCTGGTGCTGGACTCGTTCTTCCTCTCGGACCAGCACCGAACTCACCGCCTTGCAGGAGGCGGCTAAGTACAGAAATAAGGGCTCGCCCGCCTGGGGGGTAGACAATACCGGGGGTGTCGAGAGGTATTGTTTCAATTCCTCAAACGACTGCTGGCACTCAGGGATCCAAGCGAATCCTTCCTTCTTCTTCATGGCTTCGAAGAAAGGCACGGTCTTATCCGCCGCCTTGCTCAGGAAGCGGCTAAGGGCGGCCAGTCGGCCGGTCAACCGTTGCAGGTCTTTTACGGTGCTGGGAGGCTGCATGTCGACGATGGCCTGTACTTTCTCACGGTTAGGCTCGATACCTCGCTTGGTGACCATGTAGCCCAGGAACTTTCCCCCTTGCACGGCGAACGCGCATTTCTTAGGGTTCAGCCGGAGGTTGTACTTTATCATCACTTTAAAGCAGTCGGCCAAAACTTCGGCGTGTTTGCTCTCCTCTCGGCTCTTGACGAGCATGTCATCGACGTACGCGGCCATCGATTTTCCCAGCAGGTGCTGGAATAGTCGGGCCACCATTCGGGTATATGTGGCTCCGGCGTTCTTGAGCCCGAAGGGCATGACTCGGTAACAATAAACCCCATCCGGCGTAAAAAACGCGGTCTTTTCTTCGTCCGCCGGGTGCATGAATATCTGATGGTACCCCCTAAAGGCGTCCATAAAGCTCAACAGTGCCGACCCGCTGTCTCGTCGACCAGTTGATCGATCCGAGGTAAGGGAAACGGGTCTTTTGGGCAGGCCTTATTAAGGTCGGTGTAGTCCACGCACATCCGCCACGCCAGGGGCTTGGGTACAAGGACCACATTCGCCAACCACTCCGGGTATTTAACCTCGCGGACGTGCCCGGCTGCTAGTAGCGTGCTCACTTCCTTCTTCACAAATTCTCTTCGGTCGTTGGCCAGGTATCGCTTCTTCTGTATGACCGGTCGATGCTCGGGATCCACGGCGAGTCTGTGCGATATGATCGATCGGTCAACGCCAGGCATGTCCTCCGGGCCCCAGGCGAAAACCATCCGGTGTTCCCGGAGCACCTTTATAATCTCTTCCTTTACTTTCTCGAAGAGGCCGACTCCAATTCGGACCCGTCGGTCCGGCTGTGTGGAGTCGATCTTGACTTCCTCCAACTCGACGGCAGGATCTGGGCGAGGTATTATCGTCTTTTTTGGGGGCCTCTCGGTGATCTCATGGACCTGCATCTCGCGTTTGCCCATCCCTCTGCATGCCTGTAGATAGCAGTCGCGGGCGACTTTACGGTCACAGCGCACCGTACCTATTCCGTTTGGCGTGCGGAATTTTAAGCAAAGATGCTCGATTAAAATCAGAGCTCCTAGATCCTCGAGACCCGGTCAGCCGAGTATGGGGTTATGCGAACAGGCCAGGTTCACCACAATGAACTTCATGCTGAGTTTCTGTACATCTGGGTAACTGCCAATCTCAACTGGAAGTGTGATCGATCCTTCCGCCTCGACCGAGTCCCCTGTGAAACCGGCGAGGGGAGTTTTGACAGGATTCAGCTGTTCTCGAGTCAGTCCCATTTTGATGAAGGTTTCTAGGTATAGCACATTGACTCTGCTTCCGGTGTCTACCAGGATTCGTCGAACGACAACGCCATTGATATCCATGGCTATAACCAATGCATCTCGATGCGGTATTTCTCCGGCTGGTAAATTTCTATCGGTGAACACGATGGGCTCTCGGCACACCTTTTTAGGGTTCTCCTCGCGTCTGTACACCGTCCCGACGTACAACTGGCGGGCCCAGGCTTTTCTGGTGTTCGCTGAGTCACCACCTTCCGGCCCGCCGACTATCATGTTGATAATCAGCTTCTGGCGCCACTGAGCCTCCTCCTGTTCGGGAGCCGGCTGCTTGCCTTGACCGTTTTCGGCAACGGCAGCGGGATCCTCCTCCCCTCAATTGACCGATCTCCGCCTCCAATGATTAGGAGGCGGGGTTCCTTGCTGAATGATACCCTCCATGATCTTCTTCAGGTAGAAGCATTCCTCCGTGCTGCGGGTATAAGATTTATGATAACAACAGTACTTAGAGGTCTTACCAGTCTCTTCGTTCGTCGCGCGATCGTCGATCGGCGGAGGCGGAGGCAGAGGCAGGGCAACCGCTTGTATCTCGTGGACCGGTCGTTCGGGAGCCGGCCGATAGGCGTGGACGACGGGTCTGTCGTACGGTCGTCTGACCTCGGGTCGCCGAGTTACGTCCGAGCGCCTTTCCTTGGTTTCAGCTCGCGTCCTCTTCCCGCTGGCGGATCCGCCGACTTCGCGCTGCCGCTTATGCTTCATAGCCTGCTCTGTGTTGGCCCTCTTGTTGGCCATATGAATGGCTTCTGCGTAGGTAGCCGGGCGATTGTCCCTTAGGTCTCGGTATAGCTGGCCGGACCGCAAGGACTCGATGAAGAAGGTGAGCGCCGTCTGGTCCTCGACCTCCTCTATGGAGTGGATTTCTCTCTGCCAGCGGGCCAGATAGGTTTTCAAGGACTCGCCTTCATCCTGATGAATGTCGCCCAGGTGTATTAGGTCCTTTTGGGGTTTGATATTAGCGGCGTAGTGGCTCATGAAGCGGTCCACCAGCTCTTCAAAGCTGTGAATCGACCCCGAGGGCTGCGCCACTAGCCACCTTTGTGCTGATCCTTTCAACGTGGGTAAGAAAGCGCGGCACATGACCGGATCTCGTACCCCCAAAACCTGCATCTTAGCCTGATAGCTCAGCAAATGCTCTCGGGGATCGCCGGTCCCATCGAACGTGGCCTGCTCCGGGAACTTGAAATCACCCGGTATCTTAAAGGCCATGACTTCGTCCGAGAAGGGTAAGGCGGTTAATAACGTACGTCCTGGGGATTTGGCTTTTCCCTCCATCTGTTCTTTCAGATTTCGCACTTCTTGGACTAAGTTTGCCACTTTGACCCTCTCCCGGGTGCGATTTCCCGTGGATTCCGTGCTCTCACCGACTTCAGACTCGACAGGTTGGTCGTGGTTGCGGAGGGGTTGCTCCACGCGGCGAGTCTCAGTCCTGGTTCTTTTGGTACGGTTCTTCTCTCGTGCAGCTTGTCGATCGCGAGCGGCTAACGGGGCACGACTGGGTTCCTTCCGACCCAATCGTTCTCTTGCCGACCACCGCCCGACGCTGGGACCCAGCCGAGAATGAATGGACAGTACCGGTTGGCTTTCGGCCCGTCGGTTCTGTGGCCGGTTATCGGGCCTATGAGGCGGCTGTGAATCGCGTGTGGCTGGCGAGTGACGGAATATTCTCTCGCTCCTCGGCTTGCTTTGGCGCAGGCACGCCCGATTGCACGCAGCTGCTCTGGGGTGAGCAGCACTTGGGGCAACTGTTGGTTTATCAGCGGTGTCGGCGGCGGTGTTGTCTCATTTTCCCGGCTCCGGGTGTTTCTCCGATTCAGCTGGCTTCTCAGGTCTGCCTCCCGTCCATTGTCGTGACTGCTTGATTGTTCCTCACTTCCCGCCATGTCAGGAGCTTTTCTAATTCGCATGACACTCTCGTTGTCGTTTCTTGGACTCGCCTCACTCAGGAGGACACGTGACTCTTAGTTTCGATCCCCACAGACGGCGCCAGTGATGGTTTTTGGGTTTTCGGGCCCAAGGAGGTCCAACACAACCTTTGGCTGGAGGATACACCTTTCAAAAAATGTATGCCTATCTCGGAAATAATGCTAGTACTCGGAATCTCTTTGGTATTCCCCACTCTCCGGGTGTTTAATCGTCTGTTCCTTTCACAAGAGTGGAAGAGCCTTTATATAGCGGCTCCTCCTCTACCGACTTGAAGGCCCTTAATGGCCGACTTCAAGACTAATTAAGATATGGAGCCGTTGGACGCCATTACTCGGTCGTCAACGGCTCTTCCAGGCTTGTAACAGCCTAACCGAGTCCCGCTTTCAATGCCCTAACGGCTCCCTTTTGAACGAGCCTCTTCAATGCCCTCAACGGCTCCTTGAATCGAGTCTTTCCCTGGGCTTGGGCCTTGGTCGACTCCTCGTCTTGGCCTAAGCTCCCACTGGGCTCCTCTTTTAGCAGCTCTGAACCGGGCCCCGTATTTGGGCTTAGGCCGACTCCAGGACTCGGCCCAATTGCTCTTCGGGCTCCTCTTTACGCTGGCCCACTTCTCCTATCTCGAACCATTTTCTTTGGGCCCTTATCTCTTGGGCCGAGGTCCTTACCCCATCAGTAATGATTATCAAACTTTTTAATAAGTAAAATGTCTAAATTAGGAAAAACAACAAAATAATGTCTACATTATATAGTTGTATAATTTATTATACTCTGATCTCACATTAACTACAAATTAATGCCCTTCAATATTAGTGAATTAGATTGAAAACAAAGCTATCCAATCTCTCTCTTGTCGTTACTGCGATACAACAAACTCGACCTCAGCTTGCTTATGCAATTTAAGACCTTCATCCCTATTTTGCCATGTTTGAAGTGGAGTAGGAGATGAAGATCAAATCTGGTTTCAGAAATTTGTTGTTGTAATTCGGGAGTGGAAAGACATGTGGACGACGAATTTTCTATAGATAACTTTGGTCGAAGCTTTGACTTGGATACTTGAAATTAAAGTGGATGGAGGACTTCAAAATCAAAGCTTCTGATCCTTTAATTCCATGAAAAAGTGTACATTCTCAAAAACATGTACATCTATTCTTGTTATTTGAATTTTAACTTTGTAGTGAAATATTCCTATTGGTTTTTCTTCACATTCTGAATGAGGTTTACAATGCCATTCCAGGGAATTTTGAATTAGTCTTTGGTGTAATTTTTCAAAATAAAGATTGCTGGCAGTAGGTTTAGTTGAAAAATTATTATAAAGATAAAAAGATTTATGGGAGAATGTGTGATTTGAAGTTCTGGAAGCCGCGGGAGTTACGATACGGGGAAGCTAAGCCACATCCAAAAGAAAGAAAGAAAATCCATGTGTAATTTATAAGAAAGCCAAATCAACAGATTTACTGGATAATTGATTCTTACCTTCTAAAAATGCTAATTGAAGTTTTTGTGATAGTTGAAGGGGTTAATTGAAGCACTTTTTAATTAAGGGTGCTAATTGCATTTTTCACTCAGTTTCAGTATAGTACATTAGTACGACGGTATATTTGACCCTTATCCCAATTTTTTTATATGGCAAAAGTAATAAAATTTATTTAAGTTTGAAATATATGTTATAAATATTATTGTGGACATTATTATCACTACAAAAAAACACGGGAATAGCGACGGACAAATTCCGTCGCTAAATAGTGAAAATCCGTCGCTAAAGTCTCTAGCGACGGATTAGCGATGGAATTTGTCCGTCACAAAAACCCTCGTCGCTAGAATTTAGCGACACAATTTATTTCCGTTGCTAAATTTAGCGACGGAATATTCCGTCGCAAAACAAAAAATATCCGTCGCTAAATTTCTTCGGACGACGAAATCGAAGATGAAATTTGTGAACAAATAATGACGGAATATTCTGTCGCAATATCTAGCGACGGAAATTCCGTCGCTAGAGCAACAAAATATCCGTCGTTACTTTCATGCTACAACGATCTTGCGACGAGAATTGCAACGGCATAGTGTTGGTCCCGATAGAGTGAGATGAGAGTCTAGAGGGGGGGGGGGGTGAATAGACTCTTTTCGTTAGAGGCCCTAAACGTCACCTTTCGGTGTCTTGGCGCAGCGGATAAGATAGATTCGTTTTAAATACTTGCACGAGTTTGCGTACTTAGACAAACTTTCGGTAAGGATAATGAGGAGGTGATATGAAAGCAAAATGAAAGAACGTAAGTAAAGAGATAGAGAGGACACGAGATTTTATAGTGGTTCGGCCAATGTTGCCTACTCCACTCTTCTTCCACAATTGTTGGAAGGATTGCACTATCACTCTTAGTACAATTACACAAAGACTTCCTTGATCACTAAGCCGGACAGCCTTCGTAGGTTTTTCAACTCCTTGAGTTTACTCCGCCTCTATCAACTTCTTCTCCTGAGTTGAGGTTGGTAGAAAAAGATTTCTTGAGTTCTCCAACGAAGAGATCTTGACTCTGAGATATAATAGCTGCACACTGATGTCAAGACTTCCTTGAGGTATAAGACAAGTGATTCTTCAAATAACTTAACACCTCAGAAACTGGTTCACAAAAGCTTTTTGCAAATTGTAGATGTTTCAAGAGCTTTTGTACGCGAGTAAGTCGAGTGATAATGAACCAGCACCTCCTTAGTTGATGAAGGTGAGTTTATATAGGTGATGAAAATTCATCCGTTGGAGGGAGATGAAATTTTCGAACCTTTTAACCATTGGACAAGGACCGGGGAGCTTCATGCATTAAATGCTCCATTAATGAGGTTGTACCATGTAGCCGTTGAAGGTATGGAAAGCATTAGGGTTTTGTCCTTTAGCTCCAAGAGATAGTACATCTTCATTTAATGCTCCTTGAAAAGTGAGTCCCATAAGATGAAGTCCTTATTGTCCTAGGATGTTGTCAAATCAGACAGGTGAAACATTCTCCTTGTTGTTGAAAAGAAGTAATGTTTAACAAAGATCATTTTTACAAACACTGTCCTTTCGTGTTTGTTGACAACTCCTGCTTTACTCTTGTTGTTGTTCTTCATGTCTCGTGTCTTCTTTCGCCTTGGAGACCCTATCATCTAGTCATAACTCATTTTCGTGTGTTTGTCTAGCTTAACACAAATTACACGGGAGTTATGGCAACTTTCGTTTAAGACGAAAGCAGCGAAACAAAAACAGGTAGAGGTTAGGGGTCTACTTTTCTACATTACATTGGTATCATCAAAATCCTAATACAATGTTCCTAGCAATTTCCCCCTTTTTGATGATGCCAAAACCTATACTCTTCTTATAAGGCTGATAAAAGTTCCATAAGGATTTTTCTTATATAAAAACAGCCATACTCGAGAGTTTACAAGTCTTTTTCTAGATAAAAGCGTTTAAAAAGCGATATAAGAACAATTAACTCAAACAGGTGACACGAGATGTGTAACAATGAGAGCTTCATATATAAAGATGTGATCATTACAAAAACTTCATAAGAGGAAAATAGCAAAAGTTAACTTACATTTCTAAAAGCTTTGATTTCTGTCGTTCAGCTTCCTTGAGCTCTTGGTCATCCTTTTCTTTTTGTCGCTTTAGCATCCTGTTGAAGTCAATTTTCTCATTGATTTTTGCCCTGAAGACTTTGATAGGATTAGTCCTGACAAGCTCTTCATGTTCTCCTTTGATGTTCAGACCAGTGTAATTGTTGTAGGCTTCCCGAATGTTGCTTCCTTCAACAATACCATGCTTCCACCACGAGATCAGTTCAAACGAATTCATGCCTTCTTGGTAGCTCTTTCCTGATTCCTTGTGCACTTTGAAAGCTGCATTATGCATGACATTTTGTGGGGAATCTTTGGTTACACTCGAAAGATCTTCAATGAGATTCTTGATCCTCTTTCTTTCCATTGCTTCATCTTTTCTTCTCTTTTTCTCTTCATCATGCTTCTTCCACAGTTCTTTGTTTGCTCTTTTGATTCTTTCATTTTGAGTGCTCATGTGGTTTTGTCTTGTATGGTTGTCTTTTGTTTTCAACCAAATGGGATTATTGCAACCCTCGAATCGTTTGCCACTGCCTTCTTCATATGGAACAAAGTCCACAAAGTTTCCTATGCCATCCATAGTTACTTTGTTGTCTCTCATAAGCTTTTGCCTTAATTTCATCTGTTCTCTCTTTGGCAGTCCTGTGAAGATGTATTTGGCTTCAGAACCAAATGATTGTCGAGGCTTGATTTGTTTGGAGGATTGGTATCGACCATATCTTGACTTCGAGGATTGATGGCCACGATACCTGGAAGATGGATTAGGGTTCCTTTGATCATAGTCTCTTGGTGTCCGAGAGGGAGAGTGTCGTGCTTCACGAGCTTGATCTTTCGTGCTATCTCTCGGCTGATCATCATCCTTATCTTTGTCATCATTTCTCTTTTCCCCCTTTTTGGCATCATCAGCACAGGTGGTAGGAGGGATGGAAGAGACCGTGTTGATTGCAAGCAAGATATCCTGAGCATATCCGAGAATTTGAAGTGCATATTCGCCCAGTTGGTACGAATTGTCCTGATATGTGTCAATCTTTGTACAGGCCAAATCCATACGCTCTTTGAGACCAAAATGAGAGTGCTTGATTTCGTGCTGTTGTCGCACAACTTTGTTCAAAGAAGCTTCGAGATCATAAAGTTTCTTTGTCATCCGCTCAAGGACCTTGTGATCTGATTGGCTTTGTTGCTGCGATTGAGGCTGTGCTTGAGGGCTAGATTGAGCTGTTATCAGACAATCGACCTTCTTGCATAGATCATCCATGACTTTCGCGTCCTTTTCTCTTAAAGCAAGATATTGCCTGTGGATGATCTCGGCTGAATGAACAGTTCCTCTCATGATGTTCATGATAGTTCGTGGAGACTTCGCAGGGGATTCTTCCTCAACGTTTGTTGGTGATGTATACATGTGATCATCTTGGGTGGTGCTTCCCGATTTCCACCATTATCTGAGCTAAGAGGAATTGGTGAGGCTTCCAGTTTGCCCTCACGCATACGTTCGTCTTCTTGCTTGATTGGAGTCTCGTTTATGGGATGAATGTGCGGAACAATGGCTCGTGATATATCTTTGTGATGAGAAGTTGAAACTTCGTCCGAGTCAGTACTGTCAGATGGTAGTCTTCTTAAGGGAGATCTCTGAGGGTAGGTGTCATAGTCAGGACCGATCAAGATTGTGTGACTGTCTTCAGGTTCGGCTTCTTGAGCACCTTCATTGCTCATCTGACCATCATTATCATCATCGTCATCGTCATCATCATTCTCATCATCAGCATCTTCAACATCATCATTATCTTCATCTTCATCTTCATCACTCTCGCCTTCTTCAATCTCTCGTCCAAGCTCATCTTTCGTGCCACTGGCATTACAATTTGGATCATTTTGGTGTTCCTTCTCTAAAGTGGTCTTGATCTTTGAGAGCAACATTGCATATCGAAGTTGCTTTAGTTCTTCTTCATAAACTGGATCCATGGGTGGCTTGTTGAGCTCGATGCAGAGTGGAGCTTTATCTTTCCCGAGAGTGCGATTTGTCATTTTGTAGGAGAAAACGCGATTGATTTCTTCAATTCGAAGGGCTTTTGAAACATCATCAGTGCCAATCCATGCAAGTGCAAAGTCCTCTTCATCCTGCATTGCTTCAAAGGTTTCAAGAAAGATCCGCAGGGGAGCAGTGCGCCACTTTTGCCATTGTTGAACTCGTTTGTAATCTCGTTCAATGGATTCTCTAAGTAACTGATCTGGTGAAGGTTGAGGAACCTTTACTTCTGGAGCTGGGGCTGATGGTTTCGGGATGTCCGGGGGTTGTACCTGCACTACTGTTGTCTCGTCTACCAACACAGGTTCTTGTGTCAGAATTACCTACTCTGTATTGGTAGGTTCTTGTGGCAGACAAGGCAAAGCGATCAAAGCATCAGTCGCCTCTTTCGTCTTTTCTGGTGACCCAGGTTCTTGTGGAAGACTTAAGCAACTGGCCTCCATGTCTACATTAGCAGGTTCTTGTGTCAGCTCTCGAAGGAGTTGATCTGCCAAAGTAGGTTCTTGTGGATGGTGGTCTTGAGGAAAACCGAGATCAGACTTGGGTTCTTGATCATCAAGAATTTTCTCAGGAAGAACATCTTTCGGTTGACCTTCCCCCTCAGAAAGCGCATCTTTCGTGTCTCCTTCTTTCGGTGTAGCTTCTTTTGGTGTAGAAGATTTCTTCGGGAAAGATTTAGCCTTGACTGGAGACCGAAAGTGACTGCTTTTGATAATTTTGGAGAGAATTAAATTATCTTCGTCTTCAGATGAGTCTTTGACTATGATTGATTCCGGTAGAGGGGAAGGTGGAATAGGATCGTTCTTCTTTTGTGGAGATTTTGGTGAGATTGGAACAGCTGAAGATTCTTCGCCCTTTTTCGCCTTACTCCGAGAGGAGTGCTTTTCTCGTCTTTGTCGTTTCGGCTTGGGCTGCTCATCTTCTGAAACCCTAGGTGTTCTTGATTTCCGCTTGGCTTTGACTTGCTCAATAGGGATTCCCAACTCCAACGCCTTCTGCTTGTCATATCCTGATGGTTTTTGTTTCATCTGACATGCTTTCTGACCAGGCCGAATTCCTGGGCGCAGAACGACTCCTTTCGTTGCCAGAAGATGGCTTATCACAAAACCATATCCCAACTTCTTCGCAATGTCACCTGCACTTTTTCGATGAAAAGTGATGGTGTGAACAATATTGTAGAAAATGATCTTCGACCAATCGACTTTAAATTCGTTCAGGAAGGCATGCAGCATTTTCAACTTCTCCTTCGTCACATCATCTGTGCCCGAGGTCTTGTGGTCGACGATTTTATTGAAGATATCAACAGTGAACTCATAGTCTAGCCGGAACCATTTCTTCTTCAACGACCATGAGATTTCTGCCTTGGATGGTGCGTGATTGTTCTTGATGGATTCGTAGAAGTCCTCTGGGTCGAGATGATAGTAGATAATATCTGTCTTGTAAGACTTGTCTCTTTGTGGAAATCCGTATGTTGATCGAACGTCCTCTGCGGTAAGAACCACATGATGATTATTGACTCTGGAGGTGATAGTCAAATAATCAGAGGATATTGAAGCATTCATATAAAACTGGGTTACATCAACCGGGTGCCAAACAGTATAGAGCTGTGTGACGAAGCTGTATAGTCCTGTCTCAGTAAGGAGATGTATGATGTGTTCACCAAAATTTCTATCCAGGATATATTCAAGGAATCCATGTGCGTCCCACATACTTCCCCCTACGATGAAGGGTACTCTGGATTCAATGAATCTTAGGTCCTCTGTTGGAAAGCTTGGGATTTCCATGGTGGGAGGATTTTCTGGTTCAGGATTAGATGGTGATGCTTGAGGTTGTTCTGCCATGGTTGAGGATTTGAGAGAGACAAAGGGTTGTAAAAGAGAGAATGAGAGTGAGGAAGGTAGGGTAAAAAGATCAAGAGAGGTTTAAGAGGGGTTTTATAGAACTCCGGGTCTCCGGGTATGGATGATCCATTTAAAGATGAACGGTTTAAAATTCAAATCACTTCCGGTTCTTTTTCTCCAAAAGGTAACTGATCATCATGGGGGAGTGATAAGATTGTTTGCAGATCAAAAAACGATCATTCCCTCATTTAATGAGGAGAGAGAAAATCACTCGAGTGTTTATAGGTGCATTAAATGCACGTCACATCATGTATCAGACAAAGTGGGGAAGTGGACCACTTTTCTCGGCCACATGATCCCATTGAGATTCATCTTAACGGTTGGAGATAAAGGCTCAAATATTAAGCATGTTTGGTCATGATTCCAAACCCGAAAGAGGATGTAATTCTCAAGACATTGGATTTGTGAGATAAAAGAAGTCAAACATGTCTTTCTTTTATGGCAACAAAAGTATCTCCCGAGAGAATTGTTACACAGAACAATATTTAGTGAAAGCAGTTGCAATCTCTCGTGCATTGGAAGGCATACTTCCCATAATGCAATCCTTCTTCTTTCGTTCGTACTTAAGATGTTCCCTTTTATGAGCAAAGAGTTTTAGCAATAAGAGTCTCATGATCTGTTCTCAAGATTTGTTTAGAAAGACTTCGTCTTTCCATGTCATTTAGGTCAGCCATTGCCTTGGCCTTAGCAAAATAGTACCGTACACGATGCTTTTCTTCGTACTCTAGAAGAAAGTAGAACTTTTGAAATAGATAGACCGAATCTTCTCAAAAGGTATATTCAGCTGTCTTATCCAAGACACTATTTAGAGAACATATTCTTTTTCAAGAATTTTATTCCTAAATCGAGATTATTAGGCAGACGATAGATTAGGCAAATAACGTCTCGATTAAAGGAAACTAGAGCCAGTTTATTCATCATAGACCCGAGAGAGGAAAGCACATAGGATAAACGAAAGTAACACACAATAAGATCAAATTTTCTTCCTCTCGTTCTTCTTGACTTCGGATGGTTCTCCTTTGGCCTTTTTCACATTTCCCAGCATTTGTTTGAACCATTTCCCGGTTCATGGAAAGTTTGAGCCTGATGAGGATTCGGGTTCTTCCTCCTGATCATATTTTTCCATGAAGTCCTCTTGTGCAAGAAAAGCCATATAGTCTGGATCTGGAGCCTTGGTGGGATCTTTCAAAGTCTTCTCTGCACTTTCGACGATGAAACCTGCCATATCCTCATACTTAAGAGACGAATCAGAGTCAGAGGGAATTTCCACCGGTGCTTGTGGACTATTTCCAGGGTAGAGATCACCCTGTTCCTCCCTGAGACGTCTGGCATTTTCTTTCAGCTTATGAGAATCACCTCTGGTGAAAGGTTTCTTTGGAGCCATGGTAAAGAGAGGAGGGATGAGTGTAATGTGAAGAATTCTCCTCCTTTTATAGCAAGAAATCCACAAAGCTCATGTGTCTGCTACACATTAATTTCAACGCAACAATAAATGCTTATAACTGTAGTCAAGAAGTCATTAATTTCAAGTACAATATATGAAACTCTAACTTCAATGCTCTTTTGAGGAAAAGTAACGCATAAAATTATGGCCCCTTTTTGACCAGAAAACGTATAAGTGTTGATCTTTCCTGTGATTTGGACAAGTAACATATAAAGTTAGGCATAGACAAGATAATTAGTCTTTATAAGCAAGAGAGGATAAGTACGAAAAGACAGCAAATTTTATTAGATCACGAGGATTCCAGGTTACGAGAGTACAGCATACAAAAGCTTAGAGAAAACGATACGGCATGTGAAGTTCCAGGCGAGTCATCTCTTCGGTCACGTCAGTCAGATTTGTCATCTTTGCATATTCATCCAACTCTTCAAGAGTGAGAGTGGGTTCGGGTGACTGAGTTACGGGCCGAGAGTGAACCATAGTGATATCCACAGAGGATTGTACACTAGGTTGATGAACTTCATAAGATGTTTGCTCATTAGACCTTTTCATCATCAGAAGTTTCTCTTTAGCAAGCCGAGTGGCTTGTTCCATGCAGTAAACTCTTGTAGCCCTGGACTCATTGATCAAGAAGTCATGAGATTCCTTGTCCATTGGTGCTGTGTTGGGCATGGAGTAGGTGACAAAGACCCTTTCTCCATCTTCTTCAAGCCTTATGACGGTGGCATTCGGAAGCTTGTCGGCTTCTCGCATATGATGTTTTAGCCGTTTGGCCCTTTTTTCAGCTTCGTTGCTCTTTTCCTTTCCCTTATCCATTCCTGCAATCTTTATCCTTTTCTAAAATCTTTGTGAGTGAGTAAAACTCATGGAATAGAAGAATGATATATAGGCAAAAGATAACGTGCGAATCTTAACAAAATATTTCAGATACTGACAAAATGATAGAGTCATAAATTAAAAAGATCATGAACAAGATAACATCACAATTTGTCACCGTGGCCTAACAAAGGTATTCAAGTTTTCTTTTTCTTGCTGCTTGCAGTGGACTTGAGAGGAGATGCTATCTTGGTGGGGGTGCCTGAGGGTGAGTAGTCAAAACTGTCGCTTTGTTCCAGCACACTGTTCTCTTTGACATATCCAATGGGATTGCCAACAGAGTGGTAGGATTCTCGTGACTCATTATCGGACGTGTTACGGAGAAGGCTTCTTATGTGTTGAGCGTGTTCAAGGAACTGATTGAGCTGTTGCTCAGTCACTAGTGGCTCACTAAGAACTTCACTCTTTCCTTCTCGTGCCTCCGTAATGGTTCTTTCGCTTCTCGTACTCATTCCTGCACATGTAAGGACAAACACTAGAAACTTTGTTAGATGAGATTTGTTCTCATGTCGTTCTTTATTTATAAAGATCCTTGCGTGTAAGAATGAATCAAATCTTTTGATTTTCGAGAGCAAGAATCTTTGCGGATTTGATTCTCTAAACTTTATGTCATTTCAATCATTCCGAGTTCATTCCTTAGAAGAGAGAATCTTGTTTCACTTAAGGGTTTCGTGAGTATGTCTGCAAGTTGATCATCAGTATTGACATACTTAAGAGATATGTTCTTTTTCTCGACATGATCCCGAATGAAGTGATACTTGATGTCAATATGCTTGGTCCGAGAGTGCAGCACAGGATTGTTCGTAATAGCGATAGCACTCGTGTTATCGCATTTTATGCTCACTTCTCGTGCATTTATGCCATAATCTCTTAATTGATGTCTCATCCATAAGATTTGGGCACAGCAACTTCCAGCTGCTATGTATTCGGCTTCAGCCGTGCTTGTGGCAATAGAGTTTTGCTTTTTACTAAACCAAGACACAATTCGTCCTCCTAGGAACTGGCAGGTTCCTGAGGTACTTTTTCGATCAATCCGACATCCAGCGAAGTCAGAATCTGAGTATCCGACTAGATCAAATGATCCATCTTTTGGATACCAGAGACCGACACTTTGCGTTCCCTTAAGATATCTTAATATCTTTTTGGTTGCACTTAGATGACTTTCTTTCGGCTTAGCTTGAAAGCGTGCACATACACCAACAGCAAACGAAATGTCAGGTCTGCTTGCTGTCAGGTATAAGAGAGAACCAATAATACCTCAAAAGTTTGTTTGATCAACATCCTTTCCTTCATTGTCAATGTCCATTCTAAGGGATGTGCTCATTGGAATTTTAACCGAACTTTTTCCATCAATGCCAAATTTTCGGATTAAATCCTTGGTGTATTTGGCTTGATTTATGAATATTCCATCTGGGCATTGTTTGACTTGCAAACCCAGAAAGTAGTTCAGTTCACCCATCATACTCATCTCAAATTTGCCTTTCATAAGATTAGAGAACTTTTCACATAGGATAGGATTCGTGCTTCCGAAGATAATGTCATCAACGTAGATTTGTACCAAAAGAATATGGTCATTATCTTTGATACGAAAGAGTGTTTTATCAACCACTCCTTTCGTGAAGCCGCAATTGATAAGAAAGTGTGAGAGAGTATCATACCAGGCTCGTGGAGCTTGCTTTAAGCCATAAAGAGCCTTTTTAAGATGATACACCTTTTCAAGCTCATTATTGATTGCAAAGCCAGGTGGTTGTTCAACATATAATTCTTCTTCAAGAAGTCCATTTAGGAAAGCGCTCTTGACATCCATTTGATAAACTTTGAAGTTCTTATAGGCTGCAAATGCTAGAAATATGCGAATAGCTTCCAATCTAGCTACAGGGCGAAGGTTTCATCAAAATCAATACCTTCTTCTTGGCAGTACCCCTTAGCAACAAGTCGAGCTTTGTTCCTAACAATGAGCCCATCTTCACTCATTTTGTTTCTATACACCCATTTAGTTCCGATGACATTCTGATGAGATGGTCTCGGGACAAGTTCCCATACATTATTTCGTTCAAACTGGTGAAGTTCTTCTTGCATGGCCATTACCCAGTCTGGGTCTTTTAGAGCTTCTTCTATGGTTTTTGGTTCCATTTGCGACAAGAAGCACGCCATCATACTTTCGTGCAAGGAGGCTCTTGTTCTTACACCTTCCTGAATATTTCCAATAACCTGATTTGATGGATGATCTTTTAACCATCGAAGGTCTGGTTCATAAGCATCTTGTTGATTTTGAGCGTCCATTTCAGGAATATAAGGTAGATCAATGTAAATCATTGGTTCAGATGTCGTGATAGATGAAGGATTATTTTGTTGAATTCCATCCTTTTCTTGAGGCATCGGTTCGGGTTCATGAACCTTTAGATGATGTTTCATGTAGGACGAGAGTATGTCTTCATCGTCTGATGTATTTTCGTCAACAGGTTGCTGAGGATTTTGATTTGACTTGATTGAAGTTTTACATCCTGATGGGTTCATCTCAGATTGTTCATCAAACTTGACATGGATGGATTCCTCAATTACCATTGTTCGTTTGTTTAGAACTCTGAATGCTTTGCTTACAGAGGAGTATCCCATGAATAACCCTTCATCAGCCTCTTTCGTCAAATGCTCTTAGATGATTCTTTCCATTGTTATGTATGAAGCACCTGCAACAAAAGACATGAAAGTAACTGATACTAGGTGTTTTACCTTTCCATAACTCATATGGTGTCTTGTTGTGAGATTTGTTGATCAAGGATCTATTTTGTGTATAGCATGCCGTGTTTATGGATTCAGCCCAAAATCTCTTAGGTAGTCCTGAGTGAGAGATCATCGTTCGTGCAGCTTCTTTCAAGGTTCTGTTTCTTCTTTCGGCTACTCCGTTTTGTTGAGGAGTTCGTGCTGCCGAGAGTTGGTGGAAAATTCCATTTTGCGCACAGAAGTCCTTTATGACTTTGTTGACGAATTCCGTTCCCTGATCTGATCTTATTCGTATTATATTGAGCTCCTTTTTTGTTTGAAGTTGTTTCAAAAGATTTGGAAGAGTGGTTTCTGTTTCATTCTTCTTTTTCAAGAAGAGCACCCATGTAAATCTTGTGTAATCATCTACTATAACAAGAGTATATTTTCTTCCACTCAAACTTGCTGGATCAACTGGTCCAAAGAGGTCCATATGTAGAAGGCTTAGAGGTCGAGACTTTGTATCTACATCTTTTGACTTGAAGGATGACTTGAATTGTTTTCCTTTTGACATGCCTCACATATTTTATCTTTCATGTAAGATGCTTCGGGTAGACCTCTTACGAGATTTCTCTTGGCAAGCTTGTTTATCGTCTTCAAGTTCAGATGACTTAGTTGTTGTGCCATTCTTGATTGAGATCTGCATTACCTTTGGCTACAAGACAAACGTTAGCATTAGAAGAATTCAAAGATAATACATACATATTCTTCTTTCGTTGTCCTGTTAAAGCTGTCTTGTTATCTTTCGTGTTCACGATTTTGCATCTGTCTTTGAGAAATTCTACTTTGTATCCTCTGTCACAAAATTGACTCGTGCTTAGAAGATTGAACTTCAGTCCTTCAACATAAGAGACATCTTGAATTGTTATTCCCTTGTTGATGATGTCCCTTTTCCACGAGTTTTGCCACTGTTTTCACCTCCAAAGATAACTTTGGGTCCATCAAATTCTTTGAAGTTGCTCAACATTGTTTTGTCTCCAGTCATATGTCTTGAGCATCCACTATCAATATACCATATGACCTGTTTTTCCTGCATCAAAGATTATGTGTTTTTAGGTACCCATTTAGTTTCGGGTCCTTGGGGGTTAGCAGTCAAACTTTGGAAACCCATATCAACCTAGAGTATCCACGACTCATCCTCGGTCCTTTATATCCATTGGATGTGCGATAATCATAATGGATACTGGCAAAGACATTAGCATTATATTCCTACGTTGATCTTCCTGAGGAAGATTTTCATAGTACTTGAGATGATTGGTTTGTTTACGTAGATGAACCATTTCAAATTCTGCTCTTGGAAGAGGTTCTGGATAATCAAACCAATCTTCTTCTGATGGCCCAGTCCATCCATTGCCATACCCAGATCTTTTGAAGGATCTTTCGGGTTGTCTGATTTGTACGCTTCTTGAGATTCCTTGCGCCAGGATTTCTTTCGTGTGAATTTCGGACGATATTGCCTCTGGTACCATTCGTCTTTTTGTTGGATGAGTGTTCCAGTTAGGCTGACCCTTTTTATGGCGTTGATTCTGTTTATTACCATTTGGTCCATTCCTTTTGACATAGATTTGTCTAGGATTGCCATTACTAGATTTCTTCTTTCCAGTTTCCACAATTCGTTGTACAACCGTACCTTTCGGTTGGCTTGTTGATTGTGGTGTTTTGACGATGTTAGCTACCATCATAGGCTCAGACACCAAGGTGGGTCCTTGAACAAATGCGGCCTCGAAGCTTTCGTGTGAATATGCATTCGTGGATTTGTTCAATTTGACTTGTGAAGAGGAGCTGGGGTTAAAACCAATTCCGCGTTCTTTCCCGGGCAGTCTGGATTCATTCATCAATCTATCCATTAGATTGGATGAATTGTTGAATTTATCCAAAACTTCAAGTAGTTCTTGCTCTCTCTTCTCTTTTGTTGTGCACAGCTCCTTTAGAGCGAGAACATCTTTCTCAAGCTGCTCCTTAGCAATGACTAGCATATTGTTCTCAATACGAACTTGCTTTAGTTCATTATAGCTGAGCATAAGCCGGGAGTTCTCCTCCTTGAGTTTGGAGTAAGTGCTATTTATCACATTGAACCTCATTATCATTTCGGTGACAGATCATTTGAGGTAAAACTTCTCACAGAACTTGACTCAGCTGAATAACAAGAGGATGAATGACAGTTTACCTCGTCTTCATCTGCCATGAGACATAGTTCGTCTGACTCTTGACTGAATAGGCACAGCAGTCCTTTCTCTTCATCAGTGCTTTCGTCTTCTGAACTAGAGCTTAAGGAAGCTACTTCCGGTTGCGACTGCTGTCAGAAGTTTCGCTCACTAACATTGCCCTTATCTTCTTCCTACCTTTCTGGAGTTTGATGATTCACCAGGTTTTGTCGCTCTTTTATGTCTTTCTCCAGTCTCTTTGTGGGGCTTGTGGTGGCATTGTTATCTTGATTTGCTTACGATGGGATGTGGACAGTTTGCCTTGAAGTGTCCTGGCTTTCGGCAGTTATAGCACAATAGCTGAGAGTCCATGGTTTCAGATTTTGAGGTTTGAGGAAAATTCTCATGCTTCTTTCGGTGGCTCGAACGTTGTGGATCTTGAAAGTTGTTCTTTCTCATGAATCTTTTCATTTTCCTGACAAATAGTGCATATTGTTCATCAGATAAAAATTCACAGGAGTTAGATTTCGACCTGTTGGATGTTGATGCTGATTGATTTGCCCACGAGAGCAATGTTTCTTGTTTCTGAATCTTCGGCATCTTTTGGTTCATGTTCGAACTCATAAGCCTTGAGATCACTGAAAATTTTGCAGTGCTTGTCGTTTTCATATCTCGACTGTCCCTCATTGCAATAACCTTCATTTCCCATGATTTGGGTAGACCACGAAGGATCTTCAAATTCATTTCCTTCTCAGTGAGTTCTTTTCCGAGATCTGATAAATCGCCCATCAGTCTGGTGAATCTGAGTTCCATATCCAAGATTGATTCATTTGGCAGCATTTTGAAATCTTCGAATTTTTTCATAGCCATTGTCAGCTTGTTGTCCTTTTCTTGCTCGTCTCCTTCTCCCAATCTCATTAGGACATTCCACACTTCCATAGCATTTTTGCATTTTCGGACTCTTGGAAACAGGGAATCATCCAGAGAGTTGTAGAGAATGTTTCTTGCTACATTGTCCAGATTCGCTCTTGCTCTATCTTCTGAGGAGTACTGGTCTTTTGGTTTTAGTATCATCTGTGGAGCTCCTGCACCCTGTGCGGCTGCTTGAGCATTCGCCATCATGATTGTGATTGGTCCGGTTGTGTTATGACGTCCCACATCTCATCATGAATGGAGCATAGGAGAGCCTGCATTCTTAACTTCAGTCATCAAATTTAGCAAGA
>NW_017618545.1:95762-211314 GCF_001879475.1 Ipomoea nil
TAGAAAGACTTCGTCTTTCCATGTCATTTAGGTCAGCCATTGCCTTGGCCTTAGCAAAAGTACAGTACACGATGCTTTTCTTCGTGCTCTAGAAGAAAGTAGAACTTTTGAAATAGATAGACCGAACTTCTCAAAAGGTGTATTCACTGTCTTATCAAGACACTATTTAGAGAACATATTCTTTTTCAAGAATTTTATTCCTAAATCGAGATTATTAGGCAGACGATAGATTAGGCAAATAACGTCTCGATTAAAGGAAACTAGAGCCAGTTTATTCATCATAGACCCGAGAGAGGAAAGTACATAGGATAAACGAAAGTAACACACAATAAGATCAAATTTTCTTCCTCTCGTTCTTCTTGACTTCGGATGGTTCTCCTTTGGCCTTTTTCACATTTCCCAGCATTTGTTTGAACCATTTCCCGGTTCGTGGAAAGTTTGAGCCAGATGAGGATTCGGGTTCTTCCTCCTGATCATATTTTTCCATGAAGTCCTCTTGTGCAAGAAAAGCCATATAGTCTGGATCTGGAGCCTTGGTGGGATCTTTCAAAGTCTTCTCTTCACTTTCGACGATGAAACCTGCCATATCCTCATACTTAAGAGACGAATCGGAGTCAGAGGGAATTTCCACCGGTGCTGTGGACTATTTCCAGGGTAGAGATCACCCTGTTCCTCCCTGAGACGTCTGGCATTTTCTTTCAGCTTATGAGAATCACCTCTGGTGAAAGGTTTCTTTGGAGCCATGGTAAAGAGAGGAGGGATGAGTGTAATGTGAAGAATTCTCCTCCTTTTATAGCAAGAAATCCACAAAGCTCATGTGTCTGCTACACATTAATTTCAACGCAACAATAAATGCTTATAACTGTAGTCAAGAAGTCATTAATTTCAAGTACATATATGAAACTCTAACTTCAATGCTCTTTAAGGAAAAGTAACGCATAAAATTATGGCCCCTTTTTGACCAGAAAACGTATAAGTGTTGATCTTTCCTGTGATTTGGACAAGTAACATATAAAGTTAGGCATAGACAAGATAATTAGTCTTTATAAGCAAGAGAGGATAAGTACGAAAAGACAGCAAATTTTATTAGATCACGAGGATTCCAGGTCACGAGAGTACAGCATACAAAAGCTTAGAGAAAACGATACGGCATGTGAAGTTCCAGGCGAGTCATCTCTTCGGTCACGGTCAGTCAGATTTGTCATCTTTGCATATTCATCCAACTCTTCAAGAGTGAGAGTGGGTTTCGGTGACTGAGTTACGGGCCGAGAGTGAACCATAGTGATATCCACAGAGGATTGTACACTAGGTTTGATGAACTTCATAAGAGTTGCTCATTAGACCTTTTCATCATCAGAAGTTTCTCTTTAGCAAGCCGAGTGGCTTGTTCCATGCAGTAAACTCTTGTAGCCCTGGACTCATTGATCAAGAAGTCATGAGATCCTTGTCCATTGTGCTGTGTTGGGCATGGAGTAGGTGACAAAGACCCTTTCTCCATCTTCTTCAAGCCTTATGACGGTGGCATTCGGAAGCTTGTCGGCTTCTCGCATATGATGTTTTAGCCGTTTGGCCCTTTTTTCAGCTTCGTTGCTCTTTTCCTTTCCCTTATCCATTCCCTGCAATCTTTATCCTTTTCTAAAATCTTTGTGAGTGAGTAAAACTCATGGAATAGAAGAATGATATATAGGCAAAAGATAACGTGCGAATCTTAACAAAATATTTCAGATACTGACAAAATGATAGAGTCATAAATTAAAAAGATCATGAACAAGATAAACATCACAATTTGTCACCGTGGCCTAACAAAGGTATTCAAGTTTTCTTTTTCTTGCTGCTTGCAGTGGACTTGAGAGGAGATGCTATCTTGGTGGGGTGCCTGAGGGTGAGTAGTCAAAACTGTCGCTTTGTTCCAGCACACTGTTCTCTTTGACATATCCAATGGGATTGCCAACAGAGTGGTAGGATTCTCGTGACTCATTATCGGACGTGTTACGGAGAAGGCTTCTTATGTGTTGAGCGTGTTCAAGGAACTGATTGAGCTGTTGCTCAGTCACTAGTGGCTCACTAAGAAACTTCACTCTTTCCTTCTCGTGCCTCCGTAATGGTTCTTTCGCTTCTCGTACTCATTCCTGCACATGTAAGGACAAACACTAGAAACTTTGTTAGATGAGATTTGTTCTCATGTCGTTCTTTATTTATAAAGATCCTTGCGTGTAAGAATGAATCAAATCTTTTGATTTTCGAGAGCAAGAATCTTTGCGGATTTGATTCTCTAAACTTTATGTCATTTCAATCATTCCGAGTTCATTCCTTAGAAGAGAGAATCTTGTTTCACTTAAGGGTTTCGTGAGTATGTCTGCAAGTTGATCATCAGTATTGACATACTTAAGAGATATGTTCTTTTTCTCGACATGATCCCGAATGAAGTGATACTTGATGTCAATATGCTTGGTCCGAGAGTGCAGCACAGGATTGTTCGTAATAGCGATAGCACTCGTGTTATCGCATTTTATGCTCACTTCTCGTGCATTTATGCCATAATCTCTTTAATTGATGTCTCATCCATAAGATTTGGGCACAGCAACTTCCAGCTGCTATGTATTCGGCTTCAGCCGTGCTTGTGGCAATAGAGTTTTGCTTTTTACTAAACCAAGACACAATTCGTCCTCCTAGGAACTGGCAGGTTCCTGAGGTACTTTTTCGATCAATCCGACATCCAGCGAAGTCAGAATCTGAGTATCCGACTAGATCAAATGATCCATCTTTTGGATACCAGAGACCGACACTTTGCGTTCCCTTAAGATATCTTAATATCTTTTTGGTTGCACTTAGATGACTTTCTTTCGGCTTAGCTTGAAAGCGTGCACATACACCAACAGCAAACGAAATGTCAGGTCTGCTTGCTGTCAGGTATAAGAGAGAACCAATAATACCTCAAAAGTTTGTTTGATCAACATCCTTTCCTTCATTGTCAATGTCCATTCTAAGGGATGTGCTCATTGGAATTTTAACCGAACTTTTTCCATCAATGCCAAATTTTCGGATTAAATCCTTGGTGTATTTGGCTTGATTTATGAATATTCCATCTGGGCATTGTTTGACTTGCAAACCCAGAAAGTAGTTCAGTTCACCCATCATACTCATCTCAAATTTGCCTTTCATAAGATTAGAGAACTTTTCACATAGGATAGGATTCGTGCTTCCGAAGATAATGTCATCAACGTAGATTTGTACCAAAAGAATATGGTCATTATCTTTGATACGAAAGAGTGTTTTATCAACCACTCCTTTCGTGAAGCCGCAATTGATAAGAAAGTGTGAGAGAGTATCATACCAGGCTCGTGGAGCTTGCTTTAAGCCATAAAGAGCCTTTTTAAGATGATACACCTTTTCAAGCTCATTATTGATTGCAAAGCCAGGTGGTTGTTCAACATATAATTCTTCTTCAAGAAGTCCATTTAGGAAAGCGCTCTTGACATCCATTTGATAAACTTTGAAGTTCTTATAGGCTGCAAATGCTAGAAATATGCGAATAGCTTCCAATCTAGCTACAGGGGCGAAGGTTTCATCAAAATCAATACCTTCTTCTTGGCAGTACCCCTTAGCAACAAGTCGAGCTTTGTTCCTAACAATGAGCCCATCTTCACTCATTTTGTTTCTATACACCCATTTAGTTCCGATGACATTCTGATGAGATGGTCTCGGGACAAGTTCCCATACATTATTTCGTTCAAACTGGTGAAGTTCTTCTTGCATGGCCATTACCCAGTCTGGGTCTTTTAGAGCTTCTTCTATGGTTTTTGGTTCCATTTGCGACAAGAAGCACGCCATCATACTTTCGTGCAAGGAGGCTCTTGTTCTTACACCTTCCTGAATATTTCCAATAACCTGATTTGATGGATGATCTTTTAACCATCGAAGGTCTGGTTCATAAGCATCTTGTTGATTTTGAGCGTCCATTTCAGGAATATAAGGTAGATCAATGTAAATCATTGGTTCAGATGTCGTGATAGATGAAGGATTATTTTGTTGAATTCCATCCTTTTCTTGAGGCATCGGTTCGGGTTCATGAACCTTTAGATGATGTTTCATGTAGGACGAGAGTATGTCTTCATCGTCTGATGTATTTTCGTCAACAGGTTGCTGAGGATTTTGATTTGACTTGATTGAAGTTTTACATCCTGATGGGTTCATCTCAGATTGTTCATCAAACTTGACATGGATGGATTCCTCAATTACCATTGTTCGTTTGTTTAGAACTCTGAATGCTTTGCTTACAGAGGAGTATCCCATGAATAACCCTTCATCAGCTCTTTCGTCAAATGCTCTTAGATGATTCTTTCCATTGTTATGTATGAAGCACCTGCAACAAAAGACATGAAAGTAACTGATACTAGGTGTTTTACCTTTCCATAACTCATATGGTGTCTTGTTGTGAGATTTGTTGATCAAGGATCTATTTTGTGTATAGCATGCCGTGTTTATGGATTCAGCCCAAAATCTCTTAGGTAGTCCTGAGTGAGAGATCATCGTTCGTGCAGCTTCTTTCAAGGTTCTGTTTCTTCTTTCGGCTACTCCGTTTTGTTGAGGAGTTCGTGCTGCCGAGAGTTGGTGGAAAATTCCATTTTGCGCACAGAAGTCCTTTATGACTTTGTTGACGAATTCCGTTCCCTGATCTGATCTTATTCGTATTATATTGAGCTCCTTTTTTGTTTGAAGTTGTTTCAAAAGATTTGGAAGAGTGGTTTCTGTTTCATTCTTCTTTTTCAAGAAGAGCACCCATGTAAATCTTGTGTAATCATCTACTATAACAAGAGTATATTTTCTTCCACTCAAACTTGCTGGATCAACTGGTCCAAAGAGGTCCATATGTAGAAGGCTTAGAGGTCGAGACTTTGTATCTACATCTTTTGACTTGAAGGATGACTTGAATTGTTTTCCTTTTTGACATGCCTCACATATTTTATCTTTCATGTAAGATGCTTCGGGTAGACCTCTTACGAGATTTCTCTTGGCAAGCTTGTTTATCGTCTTCAAGTTCAGATGACTTAGTTTGTTGTGCCATTCTTGATTGAGATCTGCATTACCTTTGGCTACAAGACAAACGTTAGCATTAGAAGAATTCAAAGATAATACATACATATTCTTCTTTCGTTGTCCTGTTAAAGCTGTCTTGTTATCTTTCGTGTTCACGATTTTGCATCTGTCTTTGAGAAATTCTACTTTGTATCCTCTGTCACAAAATTGACTCGTGCTTAGAAGATTGAACTTCAGTCCTTCAACATAAGAGACATCTTGAATTGTTATTCCCTTGTTGATGATGTCCCCTTTTCCACGAGTTTTGCCACTGTTTTCACCTCCAAAGATAACTTTGGGTCCATCAAATTCTTTGAAGTTGCTCAACATTGTTTTGTCTCCAGTCATATGTCTTGAGCATCCACTATCAATATACCATATGACCTGTTTTTCCTGCATCAAAGATTATGTGTTTTTAGGTACCCATTTAGTTTCGGGTCCTTGGGGGTTAGCAGTCAACTTTGGAACCCATATCAACCTAGAGTATCCACGACTCATCCTCGGTCCTTTATATCCATTGGATGTGCGATAATCATAATGGATACTGGCAAAGACATTAGCATTATATTTCCTACGTTGATCTTCCTGAGGAAGATTTTCATAGTACTTGAGATGATTGGTTTGTTTACGTAGATGAACCATTTCAAATTCTGCTCTTGGAAGAGGTTCTGGATAATCAAACCAATCTTCTTCTGATGGCCCAGTCCATCCATTGCCATACCCAGATCTTTTGAAGGATCTTTCGGGTTGTCTGATTTGTACGCTTCTTGAGATTCCTTGCGCAGGATTCTTTCGTGTGAATTTCGGACGATATTGCCTCTGGTTACCATTCGTCTTTTTGTTGGATTGAGTGTTCCAGTTAGGCTGACCCTTTTTATGGCGTTGATTCTGTTTATTACCATTTGGTCCATTCCTTTTGACATAGATTTGTCTAGGATTGCCATTACTAGATTTCTTCTTTCCAGTTTCCACAATTCGTTGTACAACCGTACCTTTCGGTTGGCTTGTTGATTGTGGTGTTTTGACGATGTTAGCTACCATCATAGGCTCAGACACCAAGGTGGGTCCTTGAACAAATGCGGCCTCGAAGCTTTCGTGTGAATATGCATTCGTGGATTTGTTCAATTTGACTTGTGAAGAGGAGCTGGGGTTAAAACCAATTCCGGTTCTTTCCCCGGGCAGTCTGGATTCATTCATCAATCTATCCATTAGATTGGATGAATTGTTGAATTTATCCAAAACTTCAAGTAGTTCTTGCTCTCTCTTCTCTTTTGTTGTGCACAGCTCCTTTAGAGCGAGAACATCTTTCTCAAGCTGCTCCTTAGCAATGACTAGCATATTGTTCTCAATACGAACTTGCTTTAGTTCATTATAGCTGAGCATAAGCCGGGAGTTCTCCTCCTTGAGTTTGGAGTAAGTGCTATTTATCACATTGAACCTCATTATCATTTCGGTGACAGATTCATTTGAGGTAAAACTTCTCACAGAACTTGACTCAGCTGAATAACAAGAGGATGAATGACAGTTTACCTCGTCTTCATCTGCCATGAGACATAGTTCGTCTGACTCTTGACTGAATAGGCACAGCAGTCCTTTCTCTTCATCAGTGCTTTCGTCTTCTGAACTAGAGCTTAAGGAGCTACTTTCGGTTGCGACTGTGTCAGAAGTTTCGCTCACTAACATTGCCTTTCTTCTTCCTACCTTTCTGGAGTTTGATGATTCAGGTTTGTCGCTTCTTTTATGTCTTTCTCCAGTCTCTTTTGTGGGGCTTGTGGTGGCATTGTTATCTTGATGTTTGCTTACGATGGGATGTGGACAGTTTGCCTTGAAGTGACCTGGCTTTCGGCAGTTATAGCACAATAGCTGAGAGTCCATGGTTTCAGATTTTGAGGTTTGAGGAAAGTTCTCATGCTTCTTTCGGTGGCTCGAACGTTGTGGATCTTGAAAGTTGTTCTTTCTCATGAATCTTTTCATTTTCCTGACAAATAGTGCATATTGTTCATCAGATAAAAATTCACAGGAGTTAGATTTCGACCTGTTGGATGTTGATGCTGATTGATTTGCCACGAGAGCAATGTTTCTTGTTTCTGAATCTTCGGCATCTTTTGGTTCATGTTCGAACTCATAAGCCTTGAGATCACTGAAAATTTTGGCAGTGCTTGTCGTTTTCATATCTCGACTGTCCCTCATTGCAATAACCTTCATTTCCCATGATTTGGGTAGACCACGAAGGATCTTTAAATTCATTTCCTTCTCAGTGAGTTCTTTTCCGAGATCTGATAAATCGCCCATCAGTCTGGTGAATCTGAGTTCCATATCCAAGATTGATTCATTTGGCAGCATTTTGAAATCTTCGAATTTTTTCATAGCCATTGTCAGCTTGTTGTCCTTTTCTTGCTCGTCTCCTTCTCCCAATCTCATTAGGACATTCCACACTTCCATAGCATTTTTGCATTTTCGGACTCTTGGAAACAGGGAATCATCCAGAGAGTTGTAGAGAATGTTTCTTGCTACATTGTCCAGATTCGCACTTGTTCTTTCTTCTGAGGAGTACTGGTCTTTTGGTTTTAGTATCATCTGTGGAGCTCCTGCACCCTGTGCGGCTGCTTGAGCATTCGCCATCATGATTGTGATTGGTCCGGTTGTTATGACGTCCCACATCTCATCATGAATGGAGCATAGGAGAGCCTGCATTCTTAACTTCCAGTCATCAAATTTAGCAAGACTAAATGCAAGTTGTTTGGGACGATGAGCATGTTCCTTTTCCATTTTAAAAAAAAACGTGCAAGGAAAATATGCAAGATTTTCAAGATATATTTGAATAGGGATCTACCAGGCAGTAAATGCAAAGCCTTTACCGATCAAGGTATTGGCTCTGATACCACTTGTTGGTCCCGATAGAGTGAGATGAGAGTCTAGAGGGGGGGGGGTGAATAGACTCTTTTCGTTAGAGGCCCTAAACGTCACCTTTCGGTGTCTTGGCGCAGCGGATAAGATAGATTCATTTTAAATACTTGCACGAGTTTGCGTACTTAGACAAACTTTCGGTAAGGATAATGAGGAGGTGATATGAAAGCAAAATGAAAGAACGTAAGTAAAGAGATAGAGAGGACACGAGATTTTATAGTGGTTCGGCCAATGTTGCCTACTCCACTCTTCTTCCACAATTGTTGGAAGGATTGCACTATCACTCTTAGTACAAATACACAAAGACTTCCTTGATCACTAAGCCGGACAGCCTTCGTAGGTTTTTCAACTCCTTGAGTTTACTCCGCCTCTATCAACTTCTTCTCCTAAGTTGAGGTTGGTAGAAAAATATTTCTTGAGTTTTCCAACGAAGAGATCTTGACTCTGAGATATAATAGCTGCACACTGATGTCAAGACTTCCTTGAGGTATAAGACAAGTGATTCTTCAAATAACTTAACACCTCAGAAACTGGTTCACAAAAGCTTTTTGCAAATTGTAGATGTTTCAAGAGCTTTTGTATGCGAGTAAGTCGAGTGATAATGAACCAGCACCTCCTTAGTTGATGAAGGTGAGTTTATATAGGTGATGAAAATTCATCCGTTGGAGGGAGATGAAATTTTCGAACCTTTTAACCATTGGACAAGGACCGGGGAGCTTCATGCATTAAATGCTCCATTAATGAGGTTGTACCATGTAGCTGTTGAAGGTATGGAAAGCATTAGGGTTTTGTCCTTTAGCTCCAAGAGATAGTACATCTTCATTTAATGCTCCTTGAAAAGTGAGTCCCATAAGATGAAGTCCTTATTGTCCTAGGATGTTGTCAAATCAGACAGGTGAAACATTCTCCTTGTTGTTGAAAAGAAGTAATGTTTAACAAAGATCATTTTTACAAACACTGTCCTTTCGTGTTTGTTGACAACTCCTGCTTTACTCTTGTTGTTGTTCTTCATGTCTCGTGTCTTCTTTCGCCTTGGAGACCCTATCATCTACTCATAACTCATTTTCGTGTGTTTGTCTAGCTTAACACGAATTACACGGGAGTTATGGCAACTTTCGTTTAAGACGAAAGCAGCGAAACAAAAACAGCTAGAGGTTAGGGGTCTACTTTCCTACATTACATTGGTATCATCAAAATCCTAATACAATGTTCCTAACACATAGTGACGGAGTATTCCGTTGCTAAATACAACGATGGACATTTCCGTCGCTAGTGTCCGTCGTTACATGTAATATAGCGACAAACATTTCTGTCGCTAGTGTTCATTGTTAATTAACTATGGATTTTTCTGTCGCAATTTCGTTGCCTTACTACAATATTTGTCAGTCGCTAAATTCTAAAAATTAATAAAACAACTGTACCCGTTAATTAATATCACAAACCTGCATTAAGCCTATAATATAGTACTTAATTAATATAATTCTAAAATATATCATATTAAAGAAGTCAAACTCAATAACAATAACAAAAGTATATCAATATAATGTTACATCGTTAGAAACAGTACCAAATATATTAATAAACATGATCTAATCATCTCCTAAATTTTCGTTAGAATGTTCAGCTTGAGTACTTGGAGTGGATAGCATGCCGTTGGGACGCAACTCATCCATCAAACTTGTAATCTGAACTTGCATTTGCGCCTGCATTTGAGTTCTTTCAGCTTGTAGTTTAGCTTCCATCTGAGCCTCCATCTCAACTCGCATGGTCTCTAACTGTTGGTTCACCATCTCCTTCATTGCATCTTGTTGAAGTTGTGAAGTAGCAGATGATGTACATCTATTCTTGGTGATAAATGCGGATGACTTAGTCCCTAAGCCATAAATACCCACGGGTGGCAAATAAACAACAAAAGAAAATTTTTTAAGTTCAAAACAAACCTTATCAACCCAAGAAGAACTTGAAAATTCTTGTATGTTCAAATTTGTCAACTCGCAATACCTATTAGTCAACACGTTTACAATATTTAAGAAAAATAAACAGATATCCCTAATAATAAAATATGAAATAACTGACCATATGAAATAGAAAAAGATATGAAATTGCACAAGATTTTACTTATTTGAGATTCACTAATAATTGTTTTATATGAATTTGGCATACTGTGGTCCGGGAATGTGAGACCAACTCAATACAAGATGACTTGGGTGAAAGTAAATGAATACATAATCCATGAAATCCTATCAACAGTCAACATAACATAGCAAACTTGGAGGATTGCCTTGCTTTTTGAATGCTTCTTCTACTGTTAAGCTTTTTATCTACTACCATTACATATAAAAATATGTAGTGGTTATCTATTCACTTTGTACTGGTACTAGTACATTATAATTGTATGCAGATAATTATATATGAGATTGGCAAGTCACAATCATATGTAGATTAAAAGTACAACAATTAATTACTGCCACTTGAAAGCTCAAGCAATCAACTGATAGAAATTGACAGAAATTGACCATTATGGTCTCTGATTTTCCATTTATTTTACATCAAATCCAAAAACAAACAAAAAATTTAATTTATTTCTTTTAATTTAATAGTCAATTCTAAATAACTTTAAACTAACATATATACATCATAAATAACATCCAAGTTACACTACTGCTAGTGCTACTTGGGCTTAAAAACACATCATAATCTCTTTATTTCACTGTACTTAAATCAAAAGTACAAAAAACACATCTCATCATACAAATTTAAGTAGTTATATTTCTTTTAATTTAATAATAAATTCTAAATAACTTTAAACTAACATATATACCTGTAATCAATCAAGAAGCCACCCAAAAAAAATGTTTAGTAACAAGAACAAAGAAAGTGGAAGTGGGAAACTAATTCTAAATTAAACCAGAAAAGAAGCAACAAGATTCCAACAGGCTTTCCTTCTTCTTTTAGTGATAATCATTCACCAATTGTATTGATGATCAAATGAAAGTGGAAAACACTATTGCATGGAAAAATCTAATTTGGAAGTTTTTTGGTTTAAGTTTGCTTTAATTTTTAATTCCATATCCATCTAACTTATTTTTTGATTGCACCACGATTAGACTTTTAGAATAGATAATGAGTTAGTACTCCATATTATTAAAGGGGGAAATGGTGTCTAGTAATTAAATCTAAGCCCACTTTTAATCCAAATGACATATAAATCAAATGATGGAAATGGTCTAAACATTCTGGAAGCCTTACCCTAATCAAATCATCAAAGTAAAATAGTATATGCCAGAAAACAGTAAAACAGAAAGACCAAGAACAGGCAGGCTAACAGATTATATTGTTTTATTGTGGAGTAAATATATATAATCTGCCAAGAACAGAATCAAGAATGACAATTATAGACCCTTTCAATATAATCTATATTGACAATTATCGAGATACATCCCTCCCATTCCATACACGATAAGTACAAAGAGAGTAAAAATGTTAAACTACTAACCCAAACTAAAGACAAATTAAAAACTAATGATGTTATTAGTTGGTGTTTTGCATATTTATTTTCATCAAAATGAAAATGTAAAATTTTTCTGTCTACAAAACAATATGAACAATGCCTTCCCTGAACTTGCATTGATATGATGCATAGTCAGTTGTCAATAAAACTCTGGGGCTAGAACATAAACTGATAAACAAGATTATACTTAAAAAGCCAAAGCTGTGAGAAATACATCCAAGAACAAAGCCCAGTCACTAAGTGTTTTACAAGAGCTCAAGGCCTGATTCCCCAGCAGTAATTCTATTCATAACCAACCAAAGTAGTCAAATACAGAAAATAATTTTTCAAAATCACTGCTAGTTTAGAGCATTTGTTAGAAACATAGAATGTAAATTTATGTAATTAGTTCAGAAATTAAATAACGTTATCATCTTTTTCATACACTTGATTTTGATCGTATATACATGTACACAACGAATACAAACAAATACAGAAACGCATAAACACTCAAATCACAAAACACACATACAGAATCGCATAAACACGCTGCCAGTCACAAACACACAAAATACATACCAGGGAATAGAGCAGCGGAGTAAGCGGCAGGGGAAGCGACGGTCGGCGGAGAAGCAGCGCTGTCTGCGGTGGCGGTCGGAGGAAAATAGAGGCTGTTGGCGGAGGGTGTTAAGGGAGAGTCGCTAAGGTGGGCGGTGGGTGTTAGGGGAGAGTCGAGTTAGCGGAGAGAAGTGGCAGAGCTATCCGTCGACTAGTTAGGTTTAGGCAGCAGCGTGTATATGTTTTATTAATTAATGTTAGCGACGGATTTGAGTATCCGTTGCTATCTAGCAACGGACTCCAAAATCCGTCACTACATTAAAAAAAAAAATCAGCTTAATCTCTCCGCTTGTAAGTTTAGCGACAGAATTAACGTCCGTCGCTAGCATATTTAAAAAAAAACTGTGTTACAAATGTAGCGACGGATTTCAAGATCCGTTGCTATATAGCTACGGAAACATAGATCCGTCGCTAACATCTAAACACAATAAAATCTCCCGTATAAATCTAGCTACGGACTTATGATCCGTCGCTACCTAGCGACGGAATATCAAATCCGTCGCTAATATGTAAGCACAAACTAATCCCGCTTGAAAATGTAACGACAGATATAGTTATCCGTCGCTAAGCTGTAGCTATTATAATTTTAAAATTACCCCGCGAAAAATCCATCGCTAATCCGTCGTAAATTTGTCTCTAATTTTTGCGCGAATATTTACCGCTAATATTAGCTATGTATTTAACGACAACAATATTCCGTCGCAAGCGTCGTCGCTAAGCCGTCGCTAATTTGTCGCTAAATGTCTATTTAACAAAAAAATTACAATCTGTCACAAAGTTGTCGCTATACCGTCGCTATATTAGCAACGGAATTAGTCCGTCGCTAAATCCGTCGTTATTTTCGCATTTTTTTGTAGTAATATCCATGTTGTAACACCCATGTTGTAACATTTATAACTGATGTACTTATGTTGGTCCCGAAAGGGTGGTGAGAAGTCTAGAGGGGGGATGAATAGACTTCTCTAACTTTTCAAAACTTTCTTCAAAACACACAATTCAAATAATACTTTGATAAATTTAACTCTAAGTAACAAGCATCAACAAGATAAACAACTTAGAGTCTGCAGCGGAGTAGATAGCGGTTAAAGTGTTATGCTTAATAGTGTGGTGCTCAAAGAGATATTCTAAACATGCAACACGTTAGAAACACTTGATATGGTTCAAAGATGATGTACGTAAAGTTTGGCTTGCATGCAAACGTGGGAACCATTAAACCCAGACAGATAAAGATATGCGATAAATCGTAATCGGCTTAGTTCGCAGTTAGAATAAGCATGCACCAAATATATGAGCAGTATGTAAATAGAGAGAGAGAGAGATTTATAGTGGTTCAGATGTGGTGTAATCCTCCTAGTCCACTCTTCTCCTTTCACTCCAAGGAGGAAATTCACTATTCTTCGATCACCCAGATACAATAGTGAATAAGTGTCCACCGACACTTCTCCGAGTGCTTCGCACAAAGCTACACTCCTCCAAGGTTTTTCGCAAGCTCCTCTTGTTACTCCGCCTTCCCGAGTACTTCGCACCAAGCTGTACTCCTACACCACGAGAACTACGCACAAAGCTACGTCCTCACAGGGTTTTCACAAGCTCCTCTTGTTACTCTGCCCTTTACACCGAGTGCTACGCACAAAGCTACACTCAACCAGGGTTTTTCACTCTCTCTAGTTACTCCGCCCTCTTTCTACACTCAGTAGAGAAATCTAAAAAGAGATAAAAAAATTTTCTCACTCAGACTTGAATTTAATCGTGTATAGCTCAATATATTGCTTCTTGGCTGATATGAATATTGCTTGCTTTTCTCTTGCTTGTATATCTCAATTTTTCAGCCGTGTTCAAGTCGTACTTGTCTTCAAGTCTGCTTGGACAATTTATAGCCAGTGAAAGCTATTTGCCCGTTGATCAACTTTCGATCTCGATCGTCCATTTTGAATTGTAGTTGATCAAATAATATTGTCAACTTGATCTGAAATATTAGGTAGATGTCATTTCTCCTTTTGTCAGATGATTTGAATAATTTGCCCGTTGCCGTGACTTGAATTTTGTAGCCTCCAAAATTTGAATAAGTTCGGCGCGGCAAGCTTGATATTTCTTGTCCTTCATAAATGCTCTGACATGTCAAGTTGATCAAATAATTTATCTGCTGATTCTTGCTTGAGTATAAAACAATTTCTCCGCGAATCAGCCTTCTTCGAGCGTCTCCGGTTCCACCGTAAAAACTTGATGTTCAGATGAAAATATATCAGATATTCTCCTTCATGATCCTTTTAAAATAATATACTGGAACCTCTGTAAAAACTTCATAGTTGTTCATGGTGAGATGCTCTGTTTCGATTTTAAGCTTGGTCCACCATATTTGGTGTGTTTCTCCATCCGGTGCATGGCTCTTGTGAGACTTGTGCATTCACTTTGGTTAGTCTCCCAAGCTAGCTAGTCTCCCTTTTGGTTAGTCTCTCAGCTAGTCTTCATGTACGGTTTGAGCTAGTCTCCCATACGGTGTTAGCTAGTCTCCCATACGGTGGAGGTTAGTCTCCCAAGCAAGGTAAAAATACTTCACATGAGATTCGAATTTAGGATCATTTGGCATAACTCACACGCATTTCTTCCAACTCCTCTAGCATGGTTCTTGGTGACTTATCCGCATCATAATTGTGTTAAGCTATAATCCCGCTTAACTTCTTCAAATAAATTATGATCTTCCAGATCAGACTTGTACATGGGTTGCATGATATGGGTGCACCATACTCCGTAGACTACTTAAACTGACTCAAATAGAATAAAAATGGGGACTACTTGATTTTTCAAAAATACATTCGGCTCATCAAAATTTACAATATATTCCTAACAATTTCCCCCTTTTTGATGATGCCGAAACTTATACCCATGTCATTTTGGCTTTGTCAATTTTGAAAAATAATTTCTTTTTAATTGCTTTTATTTCGACTAGCCAATTGACGGGTTTCACAAAAATTGTGACTTAGAGATTTTAAAATTTGGACAACCTAAACGTATATATGAGACTTTGATCGTGGGGTGTTCATTTTTCTTTTTAGCTTGAATTTTTTCTTCCCCCTAAATTTTATATCCTCATTTTTATACGTGTTACATTAATTCTAAGTCCAAATTAAAATCTTGTGACATACTAAATAAATAAAATAACTAAGACACACTAGTATGGTACAAAATGTTGTCATGCATTTTCAACCCATTTTAGCTTAGCATAGATATAATATCAAGGGATAATGTGCTAGCTAAAATAAATTATACACAAAAAATTTTGAATTTGTCAATCGAATTTTTTTACCTTCCTTTCAACTTGGCATTGATGTATTCTCTTAATTTCTTGAAATCCTTCTCGAGGCCCTTGTGTTGATAAGGTGCGGTTACTTGTCCGGTGATATAGTTTCCATAAGCTTCTCTTATATTGTTTCCTTTCAACACTCCAGCTTCGTGCCAAAAGATGCACTCATCAAATGTTCGGCCATCGCTCATTTGCTCACTTCGGTGTCCGAACTCCATTTGAAGCTCTTGCAATTTTTGTATCTTCGTGGCAATTGGCTTCGGCATAGGTGCAATCGGCGTAGGTGGCAACACACCATGAGAGGTTGAACTCGAGCTAGGACATGTTCCTCTAAGATAGTCCATCATGCTCCCTCGGCTTCTAGGCGTTGTTGACGGTCGAACAAGTTCCACCAAAGGTCCTCTTGGTCGTGGAGCTCTCGGTTGTGATGATGCATAAGCATAGGCTTGTGGTACGAAATGACTTGCCAATCCTTCCCCCTTTTCGGCAGCATTCATGAACTTTTGAAAACTTTCGGTGGAAGAATTTTGCTTGTCACGAACTCCTTCAAGTAGATCCAAGTTGATGCGTGATTGTTGTAGAAGACCATTCACTTGTTGCTCCAAAAGTTTGAGCCTTGAATTTGTTTCGGACCCAAACTTTCCCATTTCAACAAACAATTTTATCACATCATTCTTCAATTCTTCCTTAGCCGTATCAATTTCATTTTTCAATAGGCCTTGCCTATTGAACAATTGCACAACACGGTCCACCATGTCTTTGTGGTAGCCATCACGCTTGTTATCCATTGAATCCACCTTGGTGTTTAATCCTCCCGTAGACACTTGAAGAATTGCCTTGACATCCCCAACAATTTCTTCCCGTAAGGATTGAGCATTGAACACTGTTTCACTATGCATCGGTGGTGTTTGATTCGGCAATTGGTGAGCAAAATCATCTTGAGGAGTAGTGATCATTGTTTCGGCAAGATTGGGTTCGGCTTCCTCATTATTGTAACAAAGCAACAATGTAGTACGGTTTCTCGAGTAGTCTTGATCTTAGAACTCACAAGTTGTTGGCAAAGTAGGCAAGTTCCATGCTTCATCCAAATTTAAAGAGATTTGTTGACTCGGTGCATTCATATCATCATGAATAGACCCCGTATGCGGGATGTGGAAAACACGATTCATAACTTAAATTCTCATCCCCAACAGTGGCAGGATACGGATCAATCTCCGGGAGCCCTATATCATCAATCCGTGCCAAAGATCCCTCTCTGGGTCTCCTTCGGCTATCCTCCAAAGATGCAATGGCTGCCCGGCGAATTTCATTAGGTTCAAATTCACTTATTGGAACTTCGGATGCGGCTTCAACCATGATACTTTTCTCGGTCCTCTTCTTCTTTGCAAGCTTAGTCAAAAAACATGAATTAATTACAGATAGGCGGGTGGCTCGAGCAAGATCACGTGTGCCTAGCCAACTCAAGACTAGTTCCTCTCTTTCCAAGGTTTGTGGCCCAATTGTCTCGGCCAACCTATTGTGATCTCCCAACCTCCAAGCTCTCCAATCAAGTGCACGTTTAAATTCCTCCAAAAGTACACTATCCGCCCCAATTGTTGGTATGTTCTCAACACTCCCAACTTCAACTTGGTCACTCACAACAACATCAACTTCCATTCTATTTCCTCCTTCAACTAACCCATGACTTTCAAGGACAAGGGGGTTTGGGTTTGGGAAGGGTAAGGATCTTGTTATTGGGTGGCTTGATTGTTCTTCATTGGATCGAACGGCAGGGGTGTTTGATCCTTCATTGCTTGGCTCTCGAATAAACTATCTAAGGTCTTGGAAAGGGTTTGGTAATTTCCTTTTTCAGGTTGGTTTTGGTAGGCTTGTGGGTAAGGTGGGATTTTTTGGTTCGGTTGAGTTTGGTGGCCGAAAGAGGTAACTATGGTTTGTAATGTGTTTGGCTTTGGAAAGGGTAACATTCTTAGTCCTCAAAATTTCACCAATTGCAAACCCGTAACCTATTTCCTGTTGAAACCATCCATCTACCAAAGGTTTTGCCTTCTTCAACGACTCACACAATCTCCCAAACATAAATGCACCCCAATCAACACCAACATTATTCAAGATAATATCCATAATCAACAATTTATCCCCCGACAATTTGTCACGGCAATGATACCGGGACTCTACACATTTGTGTACAATATCCAACAAGAGTCCGTAGTCCTTCTTCAAATCTCTTTTGTTGCCGTTTATCCTAGGAGCTAGCGGTGCGTTTGCATCGCGTACCTCGGCCCAAGTGGCATTAACATCATACACATGATTTTCTACCCGTAAATTTGTTTCAACAAGATTGAAAATCCTCCGAAAATCATCGATTTTTATTTCTACATCAACTCCTTTGATCATAGAAATAATTGAACCATTTTCAACTCTAGCATTCATATATAATTCGGTCACCTCATCTTTATAAAATCCAACATATCTAAAGGTGCAAAAATTTAACAACCCACAAGATTCAAGAGAGTTGATAATTTTTACCCCTAAAGCTTTGTCCTCCACTTGTTTGTTGAAGTCTGTGACGTCGAGAATCATTCCACTAAGCACACGGGTAGACTTCCTTGTTCATCCGGTAGTGATTGTCTCCATCTCCACTTGATCAATCTCCATTGAGTTGGGCTTGATTTTAGAATTTTTGGTGAATTTTTGGGCTATTTCGGCGGTGATGTCCGAAAAAGGGTGATGGGAATGGGTATTTGGATGTAGTGGATGTTTGGGTGAGATTTTGGGTTAGGGTGATGGGTTTTTGTGTGTAGAAGAATTTTATGTAGAAGGTTTAGGATGGGTATCTAAGCATTGGAGGATATGTGGCTTCTTCTTGTTCGAGAATTCCGGCCGGCGAGAGTTGGAGAAGAAGAAGTGGTTTCACTTTGGGTTTCTCTCTTCTACCCGTTAGAATTGAGGGAAATCCTTAGTGAAATTACTTCTTTGCCCTCTAGTGGATGGAGAGAGAGTATTGATCTCTTTGAGGATAAATTCGACCTTCCACATGATTTAAATTTGCCAGCTCAGATTTATATACTCCATTTGTGAGTACATGGCGCCAAAAATTGTGCTTCAAATAACCGCCAACCTGGAGCAAATCAGATAAAAAAAATATCGAAAATAATCTGTTAGACAAATAAATATATTCTAGATAAATATTATCGTCTCGATTTCATATTTCAATAAAGCTGATAAATTTTCTGAAATGAAATTTGATAAAAATAAATTGGACAGACAGATACCTAATTATCTGAAAAGGGCTTCAAGTTCCCAAAACATTAAAAACCTTTGACTTTCTAAAATTGGGCCTAACTTGTTTGACATTTGATACTCCAAATTTTGGTATGAATTCATCAGAATATAATCCCTTACATATAAACCCAACTAGTCATGCAAATATCTAAATTCCCCCTAAATATATGCCTTTTCTACCAAATTAACCCAACAAAGATTTATTCCCCCTTAATTGCATACTCAGCTCTAAATTAAACAAATTAAACACATTTAGCAAACAAATTATATAGAACAATTATACTTAAAACGTATCATATAAATAAATTACAAACACAGGTACGCAAATTTCGTAAGATAAAATTATAACACATTTAGGCACATATAAATTTTACGAATACATGTACACAACTAAACACATATTTTACGTACATAAAATTAAAATTAAAAGCACATAGGTCACATATATAACATGCACAGTGTGAACATATTAACAAAAATAAAGAGTTTAGAAATTGCTTAGCTCATTTCGATCATTCACATTTCATGCCTTAGAGTTGCAAAACGAGATTCACACAACGGCTTTGTGAGAATGTTAGCAATTTGATTCTTCGTGGGAACGTGATCGATTTTTAAATCTTTCTTTTCGACGTGATCTCGGATAAAATGGTGTCGAACGTCGATATGCTTGGTTCGCGAATGAAGCACCGGATTTTGGGTTATGGCGACTGCACTTGTATTATCGCATAAAATGCTAACATTTTCGCACTTAATCCCATAGTCCAATAATTGTTGCTTGATCCAAAAGATTTGTGCACAACAACTCCCAGCTGCAATATATTCAGCTTCGGCAGTGCTCGTAGCTATGTAGTTTTGCTTTTAGCTGAACCAAGAGACCAATCTTCCCCCTAAGAACTGGCATGTCCCTGAGGTACTTTTTCGGTCTATTTTACAACCTGCAAAATCTGCATCTGAATAGCCAGTTAGTGTAAAATCTCCTTCTTTGGGATACCATAATCCCACATTGATTGTTCCTTTGAGATATCGAATTATCTTCTTGGTTGCAATCAGATGACTTTCTTTGGGCTTTGATTGGAATCTTGCACATACGCCAACCGAGTAGGATATGTCCGGTCTGCTTGCGGTTAGGTATAGTAACGATCCAATCATTCCTCGATACATCGTTTGGTCGACATCTTTTCCTTCATCATCTTTATCCAATTTTTGAGATGTACTCATGGGAATTTTGACTGAGGATTTTCCATCTATGCCAAATTTCTTGATAAGATCTCTTGTGTACTTGGCTTGATTTATGAAAATTCCTTCTTCAAGTTGCTTGACTTGCAGTCCCAAAAAGTAGTTTAATTCTCCCATCATACTCATCTCGAACCTGTTCTGCATGAGCTTAGAAAATTTCTCACATAAAGATTTATCAGTACTTCCAAAGATGATATCATCAACATAAATTTGTACTAATAAAATGTGATTATTTTCTTGAATTCTAAAGAGAGTTTTATCGACTAGACCTTTGGTGAATCCACAACTAATTAAGAACATTGACAAGGTGTCATACCAAGCTCGCGGAGCTTGTTTTAACCCATACAATGCCTTCTTTAATTTGTAGACTTGATCACCAGCGTCTTTTACCTCAATACCGGGTGGTTGTTTGACGTAAACTTCTTCTTCAAGTAAGCCATTAAGAAATGCGCTCTTTACGTCCATTTGATATACGATGAAATTCTTGTGCGCTGCGTATGCTAGGAATATCCGGATTGCTTCGAGTCGTGCGACGGGGGCGAATGTCTCATCAAAATCAATGTCTTCTTCTTGTGAATACCCCTTCGCAACTAATCTTGCTTTATTCCTAACAATGACGCCGTCTTCGTTTGCTTTGTTCCTAAAGACCCATTTAGTGTCAATTACATTTTGGTGCGTTGGTCTTGGAACAAGTTTCCATACGTCGTTGCGCTTGAATTGATCTAATTCCTCTTGCATGGCATCTATCCAACTTGGATCGGCTAAAGCTTCATCAATTTCTTTTGGCTCCAGTTGTGATAGAAAGCATGAGAACATTGCATCTTGTTGTAGGTTCCTAGTAGATGATCGCGTCTTCACTCCGTCACTTGGATTTCCAATGACTATGTCATGTGTGTGACTTCTTAGCCATTTTCGATTTGGTTGGAAACTTGTTGGATTCTCAGAGTTTCCTTCTTGTTGGAATACTTGTTGTGATTCCACTTGTTGTGAATTGTTGACGGGTGCATCTTCGGGTTTATCTACTGGGATTTCTTCCACTTGAATTCCGGGTGCAATTTAGGTTGTAGGTGTGCGTGACATTTCGGGAATCATATTGGATATTGCCTCAATTTGGTGAGTACCCATATCACTTGATTCTTCTACTTCCTACAACACATTATCTTCCAACATATCATTAGATTTAATTAAATCACGATTACTTTCACCATTTTTGCCATTATTGTCGTGATTTTCATCGAACACAACGTGAATCGATTCTTCTACCACCATGGTTGCTTTGTTGAATATTCTATATGCCTTTCTGGTGGATGAATATCCCAAGAATGTTCCTTCGTCCGCTCGCTCATCAAAAGTCTTTAATTGAGACTTTCCATTAACAAGTACAAAACATTTACAACCAAATGTATGAAAATAGGTGAGATTGGGTTTTCTCCATTTCCATAATTCATATGGTGTTTTGTTATAAGACTTGTGGATTAGACTGCGATTTTGAGTATAGCACGCCGTGTTAATCGCTTCTGCCCAAAATCTTTTTGGTAGTCCGGAGGCTGATATCATGACTCGTGTGGCTTCCTTGAGTGTTCGATTTCTTCTTTCAGCTACGCCATTTTGTTGCGGCGTTCGTGCGACAGATAATTGATGTAAAATTCCTTGTGAATTGCAGTACGATTGAATCACTCTGTTCACGAACTCTGTTCCTCGATCGGTTCGTATTGTTGCAATCTTCATGTCTTTTTCGACTTGTAGTAGCTTCAATAGCTCTGGCAACTTTGATAAGATTTCATCCTTTTTCTTGATGAATATTGTCCATGTGTACCTGGAAAAATCATCATCAACAACCAAAGTATATTTCTTACCACTTATACTTACTGGGTCTACTGGACCAAATAAATCCATGTGCAGTAGACTTAAGGGTCTTGATGTTGACTCTTGAGCTTTGGCTTTGAATGATGTTTTGATATGTTTTCCTTTCTGGCATGCGTCACATATTTGGTCTTTCTTGAACACAATATTGGGTAGTCCTTCGACTAACTTATTTTTGGCAAGCTTGTTGATGGTTTTGAAAATCAAATGATTTAGCCTTCTGTGTCATTCCCAACAAGCTTGATTCGAATTATTTGTCATCAAGCATACGGATTCCTTTGTTGTACTCCAATCTACAACATACATATTTTTCTTTCTTGATCCGGCGAATACGACTTCATTCGTAGATTCGTCTTTGACTTGATATTTGCCTTTGTAAAATTCTATGAGATATCCTTTGTCGCAAAATTGACTTGTACTAAACAAGTCGAATTTTAATCCCTCGACAAAAGATACGTCATCAATTCGTAGACCATTTTTCACAATTGCGCCGGTTCCTTTTGTCATTCCATATCGATCGTTTCCACCGAAAACTACTTTTGGTCCTTCGACACTTTTGAACTCAACTAGACTAGCTTTATTGTCGGTCATATGTCGAGAGCAACCGCTATCGAAATACCAAACTGCCTGCAAAAAAGATTAATTATTTTTAGGTACCCATACTTGTTTGGGTCCTTTTGTGTTAGTAATTTTTGGCGTCCAAATCCACCTAGATCCCACCGATCCAAGAGTAGGTGATTTGTAACCATTAAAGACTCTATAATCATAACGCACTTGCGAATAATGCTTTGGTGCGGGTTGGGAAGCAGATAGTTGCTTGATTCTATGAAAAAGAGCAAATCTGGACTTGGTCCATGGTTTGTCATCAAGCGACCAATCTTGTTCTGAGGGATATAATCTCCTAGCCCCAATACTCGGAATTCTTCCCATATTCCTATGAGGTTTTGTTGCACTAGACTCATTGGCTCTCTTTGGAGATACAAATTTTGGCCTTTTAAAATTTTGTTGCCTATCCGAGATATTGATTTTTGGATTCGGCCTTGCAACATTTTTCTGGGCATTTATTTGATTACCAACTCCTTGTCTCATTGTGCTATACTGACTTTTCACAAATTTTACCACTGGAACTTTATTAATTAAAGTAGTAGTAGAATTAGTCAGTTTCACAGGGGTTTGAGAACATGATGGATCGTAGCCTAATCCGGCTTTATCTCCAGCAGGTTTTTGCATGTTTACCATTTTATCCATTATTTTGTTTAAATGATGCGATTACTTCCCGAAGGTTATGTTCTCGAACCTCTCTAGCTTTGCACTCTTCTTGAAGTCGAATATTTTCGGCTTTCAAATTACTTATTTCATTTAGAGCATTTTGCAATTTTTGTGCCATTTCTTCCTTTTCAAGGATTAACGTATTATTGCGCTCTTTGATTTGAGTATGAGTGGCCATGACTTTTTGACAATCTTCCATAATACTTTGAAAGGATTCTTGAGTCTCGAAAGAGGTGTCAACGGAACTAAAAGAACTAAAAGAGCTAGAAGATACCTCTTCGTCGGTTTCACGCGCCATATAGCATTCCTCATGTTCGGATGTTTTGCCCACTAGACACAGTAGCGCCGTATCTTCTTGTGATGAATTACTCTCGTCGCTAGATGATTCTTCGGATTCACTTGCTTCTAGTGGATCGCTTATTAGTGCCTTCCGTTTGCCCTTTTTGAATTTCTTCTCTTTGGATTTGTATTCCACCTGTGGAGAAGTATTCAAATTTTTGTCCGCCTTGGGATGTGGACATTCGGCCATAAAATGTCCAGGCCTTCTACAATTGTAACACGCATTTGTGTTATCTTCGACCGGTTCCCTTCTTGATCTTCTATTCTCTCGAAAAGAATTTCCTTGGGGTGATCCTTTGTTCTTTCGCATGAACTTCTTGAATTTCCTAACAAATAAGGAAAATTGTTCGTCAGATGATAAAAAATCATTATTTACTACTGACCTTGATGAGGATGGTTGTTCGGCCATTACTGCAATGTTTGAGCTTTATGCTTTGCTCATGTCTTTAATAGTTACATGTTTAGAAAATATGAAATTTCATGTGTTTAACAGGTGACCCTGCCAGATTTCTTCTTGACACTAGCCAGGTTTTCTCCCTTTAGCAGATTTGACTTACATTCCATCAACTTTACATGTCTACAAAGTCATTAACAACTCTTATATTATAGGTTCAGGCCATCAGGAGCTTTGAATTCTATATCTGTTACTATATAGAGAGGGAACTTTTTAACATTGTTCAGGAATTGGATTCTGCATAATTAAAAGTTGTATGATGCCCACTTATGTCAATGGATAAGTTTACTAGTGCTTTAAATCCCTTTAATTGGTAATTAGTTTGGAGTGTCATCTCATTTGACTTGGTATGGTTATCATCTTCTTTTACTCTCTAAGAATTTATTAGACTGTTAGTTCACTATCTTCCTCCCTGAATTGTAAAAGCTCAATATTACCTAACCAGCTAGATTTTTCCTTTTAGTGTTTGTTTGTTTTTCTTGAAGTGCTTGTTTGTTTTCTTCCTGTGGTGATGAATTAACTAACTAATGCATTTTCCATTCATTATTTCACCTGCGAGTTTTTTGCACTTTTAGCCCTACGAGTATAGTGGCACTGGCAAAATTGATCCACGACTTTTGAAACTTGCAATTTTAGTCCACGACTATTGATTTTTTTGCAAAAATGGTCATTCCGGCCACTTTTCCGTCAAAATTTCACCGGAAAAAAAAATTTTCTCCATTTTTAGTCGGGTTAAAATTGACATTTTACTTATCTCAAAAGATTAAAAGAAAAAAATTGATATTTGACTACATACAATATTACTGGGCTACATACTACTTCCCCAGGCGGCGGACTTCCTGGAGCAGGCAGGGCTGTCAGTAAGCGGCGGAGCGGCCGTGGCGTTCCCCGGGCTAGTTGGGTTATCCGGCAGCAGCTTTGGAGTGGTACATGTACTTCGCCGCCTGGGGCAGTAGTATGTAGCCCAGTAATATTGTATGTAGTCAAATATCAATTTTTTTCTTTTAATTTTTTGAGATAAGTAAAATGTCAATTTTAACCCGGCTAAAAATAGAGAATTTTTTTTCCGGTGAAATTTTGCCGGAAAAGTGGCCGGAAGGACCATTTTTGCAAAAAAATCAATAGTCGTGGACTAAAATTACAAGGTTCAAAAGTCGTGGATCAATTCTGCCAGTGCCACTATAGTCGTGTGACTAAAAGTGCAAAAAACTCTTTCACCTGCTTCATCTAAGATAGAAATGCAAATTTACAGTAAAATGTGAAAATGTTATATGTTATATTTTCAGGGGTTGATTTGCATTGGACAAAAACAATTTTGTAAAGCTTTGGAGCTTTTGGAAAATGTATACAACTTTTTTATTGTTAATTATTTTTGTGATTCAACCTTCTATTGCACAACTCTTAGTTGATAAAATTTAATTCAGGAGTAAAGAACTGGGAGAATGCCCTATATGTCTTTTCTTTATCCACTTTGTCCTTTAACTGTTGAGGTTTCAGTTATGTTATTAGTCTTTGTTGCATGCTTGTATATATGGTTACATGATCTTGTTTGTGTTTGCATCATTCATTCAATTTTTTGTGTTAATTTTTTCCTCTTTTTTTTTCACTTTTATGCTTGTATATGTTACTATGCCTCTTAAGATATCTTCATCCTATAATAATAGGGAAAAAATAGTGACTGAGCACATATTATTTTTCTTCTTGTCAACTGTATACAAAGGACACTTCTAGGAGCTGGAAACTCGTAGGATCAGATGAAAACAATCAAGGAGCCATCAACAAAAGGGTGATTGACTATCCATCAAATTAAAGTTCTTTAATCTTGAACAACAACTCCACCCCACTAAATGATGAAACACAAGCGATAAAGATTAAGTACTTTTATGTTTTTATGACTTTTGTGTATGGCAATAGTGCATTGCTTAAATATTTGTGGACACGATATATACTATTTATTTGTTGTAAACAATTTTGATATTTAAATATATTTTCATTTTGAATTTAAGTAGTGTGTACATTACTTTGTTGATGATGTAAGATGTATTGACAACAAGTAAATTATTGAAATTCAAAATTATTGAAATTCAAAATTAATTACTTCAATAAATCTAAACATTATATAAAAAAAAAAAATAACTCTAAATCTCAATTAATTCATTATGAATTTAATTTTTCGGTTCATTGAACTTTAAATTGTATTTTTCTTATTTGTACTCAAATTAATTTATATAATATTAAGGAAAAATTGTAATTTTTGTCCCTAAGTTCTAAGGTAATTGTAAAATTGGTCCCTTACGGTTGACCGTGCTTACTTTGCGGGCGTCCCTATGCTATCATTGGCGTTGCACTTTTCGTCCTTTTTATTAACTTTATGTGTTCATTTTTTGTCCCTAAGCTATTATAACGTTGTAAATTTCATGTCTAATGTTTCATTAGTAAATGGAGTAAAAGTGCAACGTCAATGATATCTTAGAGACAGAAGTAAGTACGACCAACAATTAGGGACTAATTCTACAATTATCCTATAACTTATCGACGAAAAGTACAATTTTTCCTAATTTTAATACTCCTTCTGTCTCATTTTATGTGTTTGGTTCGGTTAACGAAGCTTGATTGAAGTTATTTTTAATTTAATTTTTCATAATATTATGTTTACTATTAGGATACAAAATTTATATAAAATAGACCGATGGAGTATTAAATAATTTCAACTATTGATTGATTTAAAGTAACAGAATTTTTATTCAATAGAATTCATGCATATAATAAAATATTATTTACTTATATATGTACTTATATATGTAACGATTATCAAACTTTTTATTAAGTAAAATGTCTAAATTAGGAAAAACAAGAAAAGAATGTCTACATTATATAGTTGTATAATTTATTATACTCTGATCTCACATTAACTACAAATTAATGCCCTTCAATATTAGTGAATTAGATTGAAAACAAAGCTATCCAATCTCTCTCTTGTCGTTACTGCGATACAACAAACTCGACCTCAGCTTGCTTATGCAATTTAAGACCTTCATCCCTATTTTGCCATGTTTAAAGTGGAGTAGGAGATGAAGATCAAATCTGGTTTCAGAAATTTGTTGTTGTAATTCGGGAGTGGAAAGACATGTGGACGATGATTTTTCTATAGATAACTTTGGTCGAAGCTTTGACTTGGATACTTGAAATTAAAGTGGATGGAGGACTTCAAAATCAAAGCTTCTGATCCTTTAATTCCATGAAAAAGTGTACATTCTCAAAAACATGTACATCCATTCTTGTTATTTGAATTTTAAATTTGTGGTGATATATTCCTATTGGTTTTTCTTCACATTCTGAATGAGGTTTACAATTCCATTCCAGGGAATTTTGAATTAGTCTTTGGTGTAATTTTTCAAAATAAAGATTGCTGGCAGTAGGTTTAGTTGAAAAATTATTATAAAGATAAAAAGATTTATGGGAGAATGTGTGATTTGAAGTTCTGGAAGCCGCGGGAGTTACGATACGGGGAAATTAAGCCACATCCAAAAGAAAGAAAGAAAATCCATGTGTAATTTATAAGAAAGCCAAATCAACAGATTTACTGGATAATTGATTCTTACCTTCTGAAAATGCTAATTGAAGTTTTTGTGATAGTTGAAGGGGTTAATTGAAGCACTTTTTAATTAAGGGTGCTAATTGCATTTTTCACTCAGTTTCAGTATAGTACATTAGTACGACGGTATATTTGACCCTTATCCCAATTTTTTTATATGGCAAAAGTAAAAAAATTTATTTAAGTTTGAAATATATGTTATAAATATTATTGTGGACATTATTATCCATGTTGTAACACCCATGTTGTAACATTTATAACTGATGTACTTATGTTGGTCCCGAAAAGGTGGTGAGAAGTCTAGAGGGGGGATGAATAGACTTCTCTAACTTTTCAAAACTTTCTTCAAAACACACAATGCAAATAATACTTTGATAAATTTAACTCTAAGTAACAAGCATCAACAAGATAAACAACTTAGAGTCTGCAGCGGAATAGATAGCGGTTAAAGTGTTATGCTTAATAGTGTGGTGCTCAAAGAGATATTCTAAACATGCAACACGTTAGAAACACTTGATATGGTTCAAAGATGATGTACGTAAAGTTTGGCTTGCATGCAAACGTGGGAACTATTAAACCCAGACAGATAAAAATATGCGATAAATCGTAATCGGGTTAGTTCGTAGTTAGAATAAGTATGCACCAAATATATGAGCAGTATGTAAATAGAGAGAGAGATTTATAGTGGTTCAGATATGGTGTAATCCTCCTAGTCCACTCTTCTCCTTTCACTCCAAGGAGGAAATTCACTATTCTTCGATCACCCAGATACAATAGTGAATAGGTGTCCACCGACACTTCTCCGAGTGCTTCGCACAAAGCTACACTCCTCCAAGGTTTTTCGCAAGCTCCTCTTGTTACTCCGCCTTCCCGAGTACTTCGCACCAAGCTGTACTCCTACACCACGAGAACTACGCACAAAGCTACGTCCTCACAGGGTTTTCACAAGCTCCTCTTGTTACTCTGCCATTTACACCGAGTGCTACGCACAAAGCTACACTCAACTAGGGTTTTTCACTCTCTCTAGTTACTCCGCCCTCTTTCTACACTCAGTAGAGAAATCTACAAAGAGATAAAAATTTTCTCTCACTCAGACTTGAATTTAATCGTGTATAGCTCAATATATTGCTTCTTGGCTGATATGAATATTGCTTGCTTTTCTCTTGCTTGTATATCTCAATTTTTCAGTCGTGTTCAAGTCGTACTTGTCTTCAAGTCTGCTTGGACAATTTATAGCCAGTGAAAGCTATTTGCCCGTTGATCAACTTTCGATCTCGATCGTCCATTTTGAATTGTAGTTGATCAAATAATATTGTCAACTTGATCTGAAATATTAGGTAGATGTCATTTTTCCTTTTGTCAGATGATTTGAATAATTTGCCCGTTGCCGTGTCTTGAATTTTGTAGCCTCCAAAATTTGAATAAGTTCGGCGCGGCAAGCTTGATATTTCTTGTCTTTCATAAATGCTCTGACATGTCAAGTTGATCAAATTATTTATCTGCTGATTCTTGCTTGAGTATAAAATAATTTCTCCGCGAATTAGCCTTCTTCGAGCGTCCCCGGTTCCACCATAAAAACTTGATGTTCAGATGAAAATATATCAGATATTTTCTCCTTCATGATCCTTGTAAAATGATATACTGGAACCTCTGTAAAAACATCATAGTTGTTCATGGTGAGATGCTCTATTTCGATTTTAAGCTTGGTCCACCATACTTGGTGTGTTTCTCCATCTGGTGCATGGCTCTTGTGAGACTTGTGCATTCACTTTGGTTAGTCTCCAATTTACTTAGTCTCCCAAGCTAGCTAGTCTCCCTTTTGGTTAGCCTCCCAGCTAGTCTCCAAGCTAGTCTCCCATATGGTGGAGGTTAGTCACCCAAACAAGGTAAAAATGCTTCACTTGAGATTCAAATTTAGGATCATTTTGGCATAGCTCACACGCGTTTCTTCCAACTCCTCTAGCATGGTTCTTGGTGACTTATCCGCATCATAATTGTGTTAAGTTATAATCCCGCTTAACTTCTTCAAATAAATTATGATCTTCCAGTTTTGTACATGGGTTGCATGATATAGGTGCACCACTCTCCGTAGACTTAAACTGACTCAAATAGAATAAAAATGGAGACTACTTGATTTTTCAAAAATACATTCGGCTCATCAAAATTTACAATATATTCCTAACAACTTATTTCTATTTACTACATATTTACTCTTACCTTGTATATATATCTTGCCATAAGAATGACTAAGGATGAATGAGAACACATGCCTTCACTCTCTATCCTCTGTGTCTTCCTTCTTCTCCTTACTTGCATTTTCTTTATTTAACATGTTATCGACACTTTGCTCTACCGCCTTGGTGAACTGAGAGTTGTTTGGAATGTTTTTTTTTTTTTTTTTTTTTTTAAGATTTGGACGATTCTGATTTTGAATCTCGCAAGTGATTTATTGGAGGTGTATGGAGATCATATGATTTCCAATAAATAGAATTTCAGATTGATCGTCAATCATTGTCAATTCCTTGACCAGACCTTCGGATCACTGCCAGAAACATCATCGACGAAGCCCTAGATCGCGAGAGCGTTCAAGAGGTTGATCAGCGAATCGGCCACGATTGCCAGGCCTAGAGCATCGTCGGTGGGGCTGAGGGATTTTCAGCGGCCGATCTCGCGATCATTGAAGGCGGTGCATTGGCTCGCGATCACTTAAGGCGGTGCATTGGCGGTACAGTTTTCGTCGGCCAAAGGGAGATTCGTTTGCCCCTACCGGCGGCTACGCGGGCGCTGCAAGAAGGATTGCTTACCGCCGTTGTAACACCCCTAAATTTCGAGATATTTAAAACTTATAAAATAAAGGCAAATCCATTGACTGAATCCCAAACAGAGCATAGAGCTAACCATAAGTATCGGGGTGCTATGTCACACCTAGGTTTGAGAACCTAGGTGCACAAGCTAAGCTAACTAAGCATAATAAAACCTTAATTCAATATTCAAATACAGTCCCAAGGCGCGCAGGCCAACTACTGAGCTAAGGATAATTAAGTTAAGTCCAAGGCTCTGATTAGTGCGCTCCGAAGCTAATGCTCATCACTTGAAAAACATTCGGTATAACAACTGTAACACTCCCAAATTTCAACAACTTTTAAAACTTAATTTAAAGGGATTAACAGTCTAAACATCAACATAAGAAAAGTGGAAGCTAACTACACAAATCCGGGAGATGCTATGCCACACCTATATCAAACATAGGTGCACAGGCAGATACTACAACTACAACAGTCTAATAAATCAACTACTTAGGCTCACAGGCCTCAACAACTATTAAAGGAAGAGATAATCTATCTACAGGCCACTAGCGCGCTCTCCAAAGCTACCCAACCTGTAAAGTAACAAATAGAAATGGGACGACGCCCGGTCAGCGAATAATGCTAGTAACCCACCAATACCTGTTAAGTATCATACATAGATAGGATATATATACAAAATCATTTTCGAAATGGAATACATATATATAAGTTTAAAACCAAGAGCAGGAGTCAACATAAGACTCAAACACTCACAACGAAGATTAGGAAACACATCCCAGGACCACGAAGAACAACAAAGACTCACAAGGACGGCTCAAGGTATAATCTATCATCACACAATAGATTAACACCCGACATGCATAACTCAAAAGAATAGGGACACACCCAATGGCAACACATGCCTTTGTGACTACACACGTCACAAGAAGAGAACTCACAACAATGGCTACACAAGCCCTCGTGACATCACCCATCACGAGTTGATATGCCTTCCTTATGCCCGGTTCCAACCTTATGGCTACCCCCAACCTTATATCTAGTTCCAACCTTTACCTCCAGGACCCCTGTACAACCAAGTCCAACCTTTTCCCTCAAAGGACCGTCGTCCCCATCCGCCAACGACCGCCAACAAACCACCAATTTCATAGTACACGAGGGTACCGATCACACACACGACAACACATGCCTCCCAAGAAATACGTGAACCCGACACACAGGTCACAACTCCATAATCACGTCATGGCCACCACGAGGACCACTGCCGTACCTTGGTGATTAAGGCCCCATAAACTGAAATCATGCAATCCAGGTACAGCCACACACACATCACACCTCAACAAGAATCAATCAACGGATCACAACGAAGATATGAAACCATACTCAATCAAGGAATGGATCACAGTCCAACAACAACGATGAATAACACAAGTTATTATCAACAATAGCAAGGTACAAACCATACACACGCTAGCATTTAAACACCGAACTAGCATGCTCCACAAACGGGTAAACCAAACGTAGTTCCGAGGAACACACAAGACCCATCACGGTTCAACGAAACACAATGTTGAACACTTAGCACGATTCAAGACACCAAAACCTACATGGATTCCTACCATATAGTTCTAGACATACGAAACATCAAGAAGACACTCAAATAGTTCCACAAAAAAACATCGGGAAGTCAAAAGACCAAATACTGAGTCAAAAGAATCACGGGGAACAAATCCCCACACAACCATATACTGTACCCCGCGGGTGGACCCACGGGTAGGCCCCTACCCGTGGTTCCGCCCGCGGGTACATACCCACGAGGCTCTTGTACCCCGCGGGTGGGCGGCGGGTAGGCCACTGCCCGTCGTTCCGCCCGCGGGTACGTATACCTGCACCAAATAATCCCTTCGGGGATTTTCAACTCCAAGCTCAAATTCAAGTTCAAAACATGCCAAATCTCACCAAATACAACAAAATGACTTGAATCAAAGGAATAGCCAAGCAATGGCATACAAGAGCCCTAAACACAAGCTCTAGATATGCATTTTCACAAGACAATGCATAAACACTCACATTTCATAGCAAAATCACATGTAGAATCCAAGAAATCATCACATAGGTAAGCAAAATAGATTTTGTAGAGCATGGGTTACCTCATTCGCTTAACATCCAAAAACAGCGCCATCATAGGCTAAGCTCAACTCATAAGCCAAACGAAAACCTGTGAATTAAACCGGATCTCAACTATTAACACAAGTACTAATTAAAACTAATTAGTTATGGCTTATATGGGGATTTGAACTCCAATTCAACTCTAAATTACCCACAAGCTCAACCATCTAGACTAGGCATCCTATTGTTAACTTAATCACGCTATTAAAACACTAGTATGTAAACTACTAATCAAGCTCATCTAATAAATAAAACAAAGATAGGGTTCAAACCCTAACTAAACAACAAACCACACCCACATCATACCACTAAGCTAAAGACTCACTTATTAACCTTACTTAACAAAAATACTAATTAACCTAATCTAATAACAACAAGCAACACGAACAGAAGCTCACCCCATCTTCTTCGCACTGCCACCTTGGACCCTGCCGGCGTCAACCACCAGCCACCTTGCCGCCATTCTGCTTCGCCGGAGAGATACCCACCACCGTCAGAGCTGCCTCGCCGGAGAAACATCCACCACCGTGGCTTCGAGGTGGAGATACCGCGGTGGAACATGGGGAGCACCTCCACCCGCGTCACCGCCCGCTACATGCTCTGCTTCACTGGAGGACAAGCCACCGCCATAGGAACTGCTACGCCGGACCAGACCGATGTTCCGCCGCCGGAGTTGATAGAAGCCCTCCGTTGCAGCTGCTGCCAAGACCCGCCATCGCCACCGCTGTTCTGCTGGAAAGCTTCGTCGTAGATGGTTCATTGCCAGAGAAGGGATGAAGTCAACCTCCACCGCACAGCTCTGCCCACTCCGGAACACCGAAGGGAAGAAGGGAAGAGATGGAGTTGATGCCGATGGCGTCACAAGAAGGGAGAAGAAAGCCAATCGTGCCCTCATGGTTCCTTAGCCGAGAGAGAAGGAGGCGGACGGAATAAATCGAAGGGTAGGGTTCGTTTGGCTGAAAAGGTCATATTTTTATATATATCCATATCACAAAAATAGCTATTACTATTTAGGGTAGGCATTCTAACTTGAGTTGGGTCATATAAGACAAATGAGCTAGGCTAGGTAGAAAATACATCTCATTTTGGGCATGGAATAAACTTATGGGTTCAAGACCAACTTGCTTATAAATACTTATATACATATACTTTGGGCTTACAATAAATAGGTAGACTTTAGGTAGTTAAAAGCTCTTTTGGGCTTATGGCATTTGGGTAGCAAGATACATATTAATTTATTTATAAAAATAAATACACCAAAGCCCATTTCAGAATAATTAGTTATATAAATATTTTTAATAAAAATATTTATTATTGGGACTATAATTTATTTTAGGAAAATACGGGGTGTCACAACAACTGTCAGCGAATAATGCTGGTAACCTACTCCAACGCGTTAAGTACAATATAGGTAGATATGAGAAACTCATTTTGAAACTGGAATACATATATACTTACGAGACTCTAATTTAAATCCAAGATCAAGACTGGAGACACGTTAACAGACTCAACAGTATAAAATAATCATAAAGACTAACATGCTTCCTAAGAACACAATACAAGGTGTAACAGACCGCTAGGCATGTGAAATAGCAATTAGAGGCAACGAAGGTATTCAAGACAGTCAGTTAACAAGTAGTCAACAAAGAAAAGAGTTCATTCTCCAACCTTATACCAAGTTCAAACCTTGTAGCTCCCCCTCCGTCCTTATATCAGTTCCAACCTATACCTCCAGGCCACCCTTATATCACCACCCCTTATGCCTCCCGGCAACTACATGCCCCCAGCGACAAACCACCTATCAACCACCAACATATCAAGATGGTGTTGCAGTTCCATTCAATGATCCGCACCTCTAGTGCCATTATCAAGGGGTTAGCGCATATATCTCTAACATGACACCGCATCACTTATATTCAAGCAAGAGAGGTTGATATCGGTTTTAGTATGAACTTTGTGGGTATCTGGCCTTAGTAAAGACGAGCAAGATGCTACTGAATAAGAAAGAAAAGTGTTTGTGAAACACTCTCAGTTTTCATGAGAGAAAATGTAGAAGTTCAAGAGTGGAGACCAAAGAAGTGGTAAGAACGATAAGAATAAGAGAAGTAACAAAGAAACTTTGAGTTAGTGAATTCTAGCAGTTAGATTAAGTTTAGCGCCTTAGTTGCTTCGATGCTTGTTTGGAACTCGAACATTCCATTTCTTCTTAGTATTCCAAGAGAAACTTCTAAGCCCATTCTTGAGATTCTTACCATCTTTTCGAAAGCTTTCGATTTGAGAAAATCGAGCCATTCCTTCAAAGTTTCGAGACGAAACTTCTTTTAAGGAGGATAGAGTGTAACAACCCAAAACTTTATTTTATAAATCCAATTTTAAGAAATTCCAAAATAGTCATTTTCACTCCATTAAATTTTTTTGCGATCAATTGGTGTTTGAATAAATTATTTTAGTCACATTTTAAATTAAGTCAACACCAAAATTTATTTTATTTCAAAATCCAAAATTTTCAGGTATTTCGCGTACCAAGTTTCAAATTGAGAAAGCAATCTGAGTGAAACCGGGAGAATTCAAAGAGACTTTAAACAAGGGTTCATCTAGAAAACTTTTTGAGAAAATTCATTTTCAACCCCAAAGTATTTAAAATAGCATTTCTAGCCCATGGTCCATAAAGCATGGTACACCACAAACCATCCAAAACTTGTCTGATTCCATCTTCTAGCCTAACTATTTACCCTATTGCCATCCACCAATCATGAGCATTTCTCCTAGGGTTTTGGACCCTATATAACACCACTTTTGCTTTGTGTTTTTCCTGATCTCCTCCATCACCTCTCCACTCTTGACCTCTGTTGAAAGATAGAAGCAAACACAGTAAGTTTTAGCATTCATTTCCTCCATTCATTTTCCATCCTAAGGTTCCCTTTCCTCTTACATATCAACCTCTGAGTTTTTAGGCCTGGCTTGTGTTGTTGTTTGAGGTGTCTAGGTGGTGAATGGAGTGGTGTATGAGTAGAGAGGAAGCTGAGATTCAAGCAAGAAGAAGAAGCTACAAGAGGTATAACCCCATGGATTCATCTTTGATTTTGGCTCTGTGAAGCCTTGTTGTTGAGTAGAAATGAGTAGAAATTTTGAGATTTTGTTGTGTTTAGGCTTAGAAGTGATCTAGTATTTGTCTTTGAGTTGTTGAGAATGTTTTGGACTTGTTTGGATTGAAATTGCAGATGAAAATGCCATCTGGTGCACACACAGGGTGCACCAGATCAGACCAGCGGCCCTAGCCGCGGCCCATCAAGAGGGCCGCCGGCTAGAGCCGGGGTTACACGGGTCTAGGGCACGGCCCTAGAGGAGGGTCGCCGCCAAGACCCGATGGTCTAGCGGGGCACATGGGGCGGCTCTTGAGGAGTCCCGCCCCAGGTCCCTGAGTAGTGATCTGAGAAGATTTTGTGTAGTGGCTGGGCCCTTGTGGCTCAGCTACGTGTCGTTTCGGGCCAAGTTTTACGGGCCCTCGTGGCTCGGCTCTTCGGGATCGTCTCGATGCACGTTTTGGCTTTGATTTCGTTGAATTTGGATCAAAATGAGTAGGATATGAATGATTTATTGAAGAAATGCTACACAGTTCATATATTGTTAGTTCACTATGTATGAGAAATACTTGACTATGTGATCTGATGATATTTTTTTATTGAGTAGAGAAGAAGCTTTTGAGTTTGACAGTTACGAGAGTCTCACAGTACAGTGGTGACTCTTGGATTGAGACAAGCAGCATGAGTTATTGGAATTACCTGAGTTATCTATTGGGAAGAACTAGTGGGTTCACCCAGGCCACAAGGCCGGAGAGGAAGTGGCTTTCTGCCGAGCAAATGATTTTGGTAATGCTCGTTTCTGATTGTCTATTACCTAACAACAATAAGAGTCGTTTGTTGGGTAAGCTGGAGTGCACCTTTGCTTTCTGCCTGAAATACAAAGTGAAGTTCAACTTGCATTCGCTGATGTTGCAACATATGGTTTACTATAGAGATCATAACCGGAATGGTTTGCCCTATGGCATGGTTTTAAGTTGGATCTTTGTTAAGAAGGGGGTGAGTGTTGAAGGTTTTGTGCCCAAGCCAGTGGGCAAGATGGTTCTGGATGCCACAAATCTCCGAAGTTGCAATCTGTTTCAGCTGGATGATGTGACTACATCACTCTTGAAGAGGTCGAAAGGAAAGTCCCTGCCGAGAGGAGTTCGTTAGTGGAAGAGCTTGAGATTCCTGTTGGAAAGTTGAACCTAGCGGTGCAGAGCTTGGGTGGAGATGCTGAGAACGAAGGCGAAGAAGAGAGAGAAAAGGAAGAAGAGGGAGTAGAAGCAGAGGAGGTCGAAGAGAGTGACTCCGAAAGCGAAGAGAACATAAGGAGGAAGGAAGTGATGACCAAGAAAGAGCATGATGCAATGAAACACGAGGAACGTGTGGTGACCCTCCTTCGACAGCAGAATCGGATGATTGAGGAAGGCTTCTCTTTCATGATGGCTCAGTTTGTTACCGTCAATCAGAGGTTAGATAGGTTGGAGGTTGGTTCTAGTCGTGGTGGAGCTGAGGATGATCCGGACGAGGATGCTGAGGATTCGGAGGATGATTCCTCCTAGGCCGGAGTTTGGGGTAAGCTCGTTTCTTCTCTCGTTCGTTGGTTTGCCGTTTGGTAGTTGTTGTGCTAGTTGGCTGTACTTAGTTTTTTTCTCTTGTTTGCCTTGGTTGCTAGCTTGTTGTTTGAGTAGTTAGTACAGTTGTTTTGCTTTGTTAGAATCTAGTTGTTCTGAGTATAGGTTGGTGCAGAAGGTTTCTAGTTATCGGTAAGGTGGTGTTAGTGTTTGTGTTGCTTGAGAAATTTCTTTTGTGACTTGTGAGACCTTGCATCTCTTGATTCTTGAAAATCTTGCACCTTTTGGATCCTTGAGGTCTTGTTTAATGGCATTTTGCTTTCCTTTTGTCACATTGTTGATTCGTTGCTACCCGCTTGATTGAACTTGTCGTGCCCAAGCTTCGGGGAACGAAGCTTCTTGTTAGGGGGAGAGGATGTGATACCTTGTAAATCCAAACTCTAATCGGGGATTAATTGAAGAATTAATCCAAGTCTCTTTGCTAATCTATTCCTAAAAATTTTGAAATTTAATAGTCGAAGGACTAGATTTTGACTAGTCACTTAGTCAAAGGGTTGTACCTTGTGCTTCTTGAGTTGTGCCCTTGTTCCCTTGTCTTTCCAACATTAGTAAGGGTAGGAATGTCTTTCTACCTAAGGATTGTGATTCAAGCTAACCTAGCAAGACTCTTTCATTTCATTCACCCTTCAACCTAAAGCACAAAAACTCTAGCCTCTCTCTAAAATGAATTAGCTTATTCTCCAAGCAAGAAATTGAGCATCCAAGTCTTGCAAGACTTTCTCCCAAGATTCCTACTTTCTTCATCTTGAGCATAGGGAAGGGTGGGATCCTTAGCTTTTTGGTGTTTCTAACCTCCTTTTAGGTGTCCTTTTCTAAAGTTAGGATCATTGTTTTCTTTTGTTATGTGTAAGAAGTTGGTGTGGAAGAAGAGCTCTAGGAAAGGCTTTTAAGGGTGAAAAGAGTAAGTTGTTAGGCTACAAAGGTAACCCATGCTTTACAAAACCTATTTCTTACTTATATGATGATTCTTGGCTTATACTTGTGATTCTTGTGTTGATTTGTGAGATTTGATGCATTGTCTTGTGGTGATGCATGTTTAGAGCTTGTTCTTAGGGTTATTGAATGCCACTGCTTAGCTATTTCTTGAGTTCAAGTCATATTATTGTTGTGTGTGAGATTTTGGGTGTTTTGGACTTGAACTTGGCCTTGTTGTTGAAAATCCCCGAAGGGAAATGTTGGAGTACAGGTGGTACCTGCAGGCGGAACGGCGGGCAGAGACCTACCTGCCGCCCCACCCGCGGGGTACATGGCCTCGTGGGTGTATGTACCCGCAGGCGGAACCGCGGGTGGAGGTCCACCCGTGGCCCCACCCGCGGGGTACACTGTGGGTGTTGGCCGGGGATTTGTTCCCCGTGATTCGTTCTTCTCGGTATTGACGTATTGACCTCCCGTTGTTGATTTATGGGGCTATTTGTGAGTCTCCTTGATGTTTCGTATGTCTAGAACGGTGTGTTAGGAATCCATGATAGGATTCGGTGTCTTGAATCCTGCTAGGGGTCCAACTTTGTGGTTCGTTGGGATAACGTGAGTCTTGAATGTTATTTGGAACTACTTTTGGTTTACCCGTTTGATAAGCATGCTAGTTTGATGTTGAAATGTTAGTATGTGTGGTTTGTTCCTTCTTATTGAGATTGGAAACTTGTGTTGACAATCATTTGGTGTTAGATTGTAATCCGTTGTTGTTGAGTATGGTCTCATGTCTTTATTGTGATCTCTTGATTGATTCGTATGATGTGAACGTATGCAAATCGTTGTACCTTTTGTTGATACTTGATTGAGGCTATTGTTGAGCCTTGGTCTTCTTGGTAATAATGATGACCTTGTGTGACTATTATTGAGATTGGTGGTTTATTGTTTGAGCTTTGCTTATATATAGGTGGTTGTGTGAATGAAATTAATGGTACCCTCGTGTACTGAGAGTTCAGTGGTAATGTGGGTGGTTGTAGGTGGGAGGGACGACGGTCCCCGGAGGCATAAGGTTGGACTCAGAAGTATAGGGTGGAACTAGGAGGTAATGGTTGGAACCGAAATAAGATCGGGGGTAGTCATAAGGTTGGAACAGGGCATAAGGTTGGAACTATGATACTTGTGACATGTAGTTGTCACTGTGGCATGTAGTTGTCACTGTGTGAATGTGAATTCCTTGCTTATAAGCATGTCTTGTTGTATTCTACTCTGTGATCAGTAGGATGCATCTTGAGTTGTGTTGTCTTTCATGTTTGGAGTCTTGTTGATGTCGTGAGGATGATGATCCTTGTTTCTTTTGAGAGTGTTTGATGAGTCTTTGGTGTTGACTTCTCTCTTCGGTTTTAAAATGATATATATTGTATTCCCGTTCTAAATGGTTTTGATTATATTTATCTATATATGTTATTTAACGCGTATTGATGGGTTACCAGCAATATTTGCTGACCGGGTGTTATCCCTTGATTCTACTAGTTTTGAGTAGATGCTGAGAGCGCTAGATGTGGATCGCTAGATAGAGTACTTACCATGTTTAGACGTTACCTTCTGTTGGTCTGTGTGCCTAGTTTAGCGGCCTGTGTGCCTAGACGTTTACTATTTTGTTGGCTTGATAGTTTTCCCGCATGTGCACCTATGTTTGAGATAGGTGTGGCATAACACTTACCGATTTTATATAGCTTTTGCTTGCTTTATGTCTTGATGATTAGATGTTTTCCTTTGAAATTAAGTTTTTAAAAATGTGGTAAAAATCGGGGTGTTACATCCACGATCCATGGTGGACCACATTAATTAATTAAAGGGAATCATATAAATTAAATCCTTTTTAATTATTATCACGAAATTAATTAAATAAATAATCCAGGATTAAAGGCCGTAACACAGGGTGTTACAAGGTTTCTAGACAAGATTTTCGTGTGATATAGTTATGGGTGGGAAGGGTTCTAATTGCTTTATAATCCCCTATTTATAGAGTTAGGGATTCTAATTAGAATTCTGAATAGTAAAAGGTCTACTTTCTTCATTCCAAACAGGTTTAAGGTCTTTAATATAGACAAGGGTCCACAGTCCTCCGTGGGCCATATTAATTATTAAGGGATCCTGACCGGATTAAATCCTTTTTAACTATTCTTTAACGGGATTAATTAGATAATTAATCTGGGTTTAAAGATCGTAATACAGGGTGTTACACCCTCCCCCCCCCCCCCTACAAGAAGCTTCGTCCCCGAAGTTTAGAAATTATTTTGGGGATAACGAGTCAAAATTAGTACAGTAGTACATTTGGAAAATATTATATAGGAAATATATATATATATATATATATATATATATATATATATATATATATATATATATATATATATATATATATATATATATATATATTTATTTATTTATTTATTTATTTATTTATTTATTTATACATATGTAAATATATTGGTTTTTGGGAAAACTTGGTTCAAAACGGGAGAAGGGGATTGGGAGTTTTAGTTTTCAAACTTGAGGACAACATTAAATAGGAATAGGGTCAACGGAATTAAAGTTTGCAGCTTAGAGAATAAGGTTGTGATGGACAATTTTTAATATATGTCCTCCCAAGTGCATGAGTCATTGTAGAGATAGTGTGCTTTAGCAAGGGTCGATCCCACAGGGAATTATACAATGCAATTTAATTAATTTGAAAATAATTGAATGGAATAAACTTAAAGAGTTTAACAAAAAGTCTAAATCGCAGAATAAATAAATTAAAAGTATGCAAGAACATAAATATTAAAAACTTAGGAACAAAAGGAAATCACAGTAAACTTGATACATAACGGAATGATAAAAATCTAGGAACATGAATGAACTATAAGCGCGAATAATTAATTAAATTAAAGTTCAGGAAGCTAAGTAAATGAATTACGAAATTAAATATCAATTAAACTTGTAAAGCATAAGGAATGCATAAACAATTTGACAGGGATTAGCTCACTCAACAGTGTTCACCACAAAGTCACCCAATAAGAAAATTGCTGCTGCTCATCCATCATCGCTGCTTCCTCTGATCGTCGACTCCATAGAATTGAATAAGAAAATTGCTTTGGGCTAATAATACAATTTCATTATTTAATCTAACCTAAAAGTTATAATAATAATAATAATAATAATAATAATAATAATAATAATGATAATAATAATAATAATAATAATAATAATAATAATAATAATAATAATAACCTTATTAAATTTATGTTAAGAGATTATTGGACTAACAAATTTACTAACAAAATCAACTTAATAACAAAATCAACTATAAAAAATAACAATATTAATAAAAACTACTTATAGCAATAATAAATAAAAATAGATAAAAATAAATCAATTATTTGCAACTTAACTATAAAAAAGTTATTTAAAATAACAACAAAAATAATGTTTATCTGGTTGCCACCTGGTACGGGTCAATTGAAAGAAGGTGTCAAGAATGAAGTTTGAAGTGATAGAAGGGATTTCTCAATGAAACGGTATTCAGTTTGACAAAGGAAGAAAGGGATTCGGCTCGTTGTACGTCCAAGCTTAAAAATTCTTACACCCAAACGACACATTTGATTTTGTCCTTATATCTATAACCTTTGTACTAACGAAACATACCAAATAACGAGGCTACGAGCAGGGACGGAGCCAGAAATTGGATTGAGGGGGGGCGAATTAGTAGGACGGATTCAGAAATTTTTTCCAGTAAAAGCGAAACATTAAAACAAAAGAGATAATTTTTAAAAAATAAATAAATTAAATTACATAAGAATTTTTTTTATAAACATTCATAACAGAATGTGAAACATAATTAATTTGAATAGAAAACACATTATAGGAGAAGGACTCAAAAATATGTAGTACTATGCTAATGCAAGGATTTGAACCCAAGACTTTTCCTATTAAAAATCACATGCCTTACCAACTAATCTAACTCATTACTTGTTAACATTTGCTAGTTTTTTTATACTAATACTAAAACCTATACTATATATACACATATACATACAAAGATTATATATGGGGTGGGGGTGGGGTGAGGGGGGGCAGGGGGTCCATATGCCCCCCGTTTGGCTCAGTCCCTGGCTACGTGCATGCAATTCTCATGAATATAAACACAGCATAGAAGTCTTACTTACGGCATTTAAATAATTTCCAATGATTTAAACATGTAGGATCATAAGATGTACTGAACACGCAATTAAATATGTTTTCTTACGTGGCTAGATAAGGGACTAATACCACACGTGTGCCAATTTGAATAGCCATACCATATGCACATATATCAACACAAGCAAACCATGAATGGATATAAACATTTAACGTACAATTTAGCATGTCATGAGCCAAATACCACATGTACATGATTTATTCCTAATCGTTGTACTAAGACATAATGCACCAAATATTAATAACATGCCTATTATATGCGATAATCTTTCATGATTAACTGTCATGTTATATGCAAAACCTGCAAATTGACACACCTATGTATTCAACCGCAATTATGCTAAATATACAACTTCCTAAGTCTATAGGCATAGAGCATGAAGGCATGTGAACATGTTTCGAGTCCTAAACAATAACTAGTCATATAGGATCACATAACACATATGCGTACTATTCAACATGTTAAACTAGTGCATATTCAACAAATAAGTTCAGGTACTAAATATTGTGGCATAACCAAATAATTGTCATATATATTCCGGAAGGTCATAAGTCATATAGCAGTTACTTAAAATAACAAGAATCGATTTTGGGGGAAAAAACTTTCACGTAAGCAATTAGGAAAAAAGGTTTTTGTTTCCTTAGGGGCAGGGACGGAGCCAGAACGGAATAGTGAGGGGGGCCAACTACGATTGAAGTACTAAATCAAATACATTAATATTCCGTTAACGTATCTCAAAATAATCATTACATTACAAATTCAATAAAGTTTAGAATAAATCATTTATAATTGAATCTATATTAAATTATTTTGCAATATGCTTTGTACAGTTGAAAGAATGAAAACATTCACTCATGTTTTAAAAGACTATTGATTATTTCTTGAAAAACCCTCTTCACAACATAACATAATAGCAATTGTTTTATCAAATACATATACCACACAATTGTTACATTATTATGCATTTTAAATTAAATACAAAATTTATCACACAACCACAAATTTACATAATTAGCCAAACAAATGCACCTTGATATCCATGATTTAGAATCAAACAAAACAATTATTTAAGATAAACAATAGAATATGAAATAAAAATTAACCAAACAAGTAGTTAGAAACAAACATAAAAAAACAAAAATTAACTTGAAAAATATGCATGAATTTTTTTAATGACAAATTATCTTATTATAACGTATATGCCGCAGATATGCATGGTTTTAGAGAGAGAAACTAGTACGTAGGTTAAATGAAGTTTAATTTGAATGTGAGTCAACAATATAGGGAATACATAATTTGAAATAGGAGAGAACTGAAAAAGTTGAGAAGATGAAGAAATGTATAACTTAACCTATAAGATTAATTAAGTGGAAGGGAGCCAAATATTTTGAAAAAACAACAAAATTTAAAAAATTCTATATACTATTTAAAAAAAAAAAATTAATACCTATATAGTATTAAAAAATTTTGGGATGGGGGAGGGGGGCCAAGGCCCCCCTAAGCGTCCACTTCCCTCCGTCCCTGCTTAGGGGGTAAATAAATTTTGGGAAGACAATTGAATCAAAATCTTCATATCGCACACAACAGATTTTACGATAACGAATAATCACATAACTAGTAGTTACATAAATACGAAATACCAAAGTTTAGCACATACGAAATATTTCACCAAAATTCATAAACGAACATTTGAGGTTTAATTCTTATGCCATAAATACATGAGGTGTCATACGGGTCTGTTCATAGCATACAAAGTATACAAGTATTGGCACGTGCCTACAGATTTCTTGCAATTAATAACATTGTGTATATGAATAGTGGAATGCCTTATAACATGCAGTTTTGGTCTAACATGCTTTATATATATGGATGAGAGAGAAGATTAATTCGATAACAAACTGAATACAGATTACAGAGTGTATATCCAACTGAACCTCTAAACACTCCTATTCGATGCAGCATATGAGCGGTAGTCAGGGCGGAGACCACGCAGCACATACAGGTTTTGCTCCCGAAGCGACAACGGCTGCCCCGCCTGCGCCAAGGCTTCAACTAGTAACTCCGCTCGCCCGAGATAATCTGCCGGGGTTGCACCGCCTTGCCGCAACCCCTGGACTTGACCGAGGAGATTGAGACATCGCGCCTGGGTATTGGACCCTAATGCGGTGCAGATGGATTGCCATATTTCTGCGACAGTGTTTCGGCCTACTGCGAGATGCAGTACTTCATCGGCCATGGACGAGATAAGTAGGGACAGGATCGACTGATCCTGCTGCACCCACGCTTTGTATGCGGGATTGGGGACGGACTCCGTACTGGTGGTGCCGGAGCCGGATTCAGCAGCAAGAACGGGTAGAGTGGGCGCTGGACACACTGAGCTGCCATCAACATAGCCAATTAAATCCTGGCCTCGCAAAAATGGAATAAGCTGAGTCCTCCAGAAAAGAAAATTCCGGGAGGTCAGCTTCATAGATATGAAGTGATGAGCGCCCGAGAGAGGATTCATAGTGGCCGGAGTAGAACCACTAGCGGCTGACACTGTTCTTTCCGACGAGTTGGATGCCATTGCTCGGATGTGTTCGTACGGTAAGGGGGGGAAATTGCGTGGTGGGGGTTGTTTTTAGGAGAGAGATGATAGGATCGATCTCTGGCTGATACCAGATGAGAGAGAAGATTAATTCGATAACAAACTGAATACAGATTACAGAGTGTATATCCAACTGAACCTCTAAACACTCTTAAGAGATAGGATATAATATAATGACTAAGTCTAATGCCACACATTAATACTATAGACTATACCTTATTAGTTACAATAATAATAGTAACACTCACAATATGAAAGGATGTAAATATGCATTTCAACACAAACATGCGAACTATCTAATTTGACACACAATACATAAAATATAAATCTCCACCTACAATTCGAACATGAAATTCACATACGAATGTTCTTTAATAATTACGAGTAAAATAACCTATGTTCATAAATACTAAAAGATTTATCTTTGAGAAATCTTGACAGAATTTGAACACACAAGCACTTAGGAAAAATCGGTTTTACTTTGGGGTAAATTAATTTAGGTAGATATAAATCTTGCCTCTAGAAGCCCAGAAATCTATTATACCCAAACAACTTAGAATTGAAGATCCTTGATTGCTAGTTTTGAATAAATTGATGACCCGATGATGAAGCTAAAGTTTTTAATTATTTAGAGGAGGAATGAGTGACAGCAAAGAGATTATGCGAGGAGGGAATATATAGAATTAGGCTTATCTCAAGGTATATATATATATATATATATATATATATATATATATATATATATATATATATATATATATATATATATATATGTGTGTGTGTGTGTGTGTGTGTGTGTGTGTGTGTGTGTGTGTGTGTGTGTGTGTGTGTGTGTGTGTGTTCAAAACCTGATTTTTACATTTATTCTTGTGTGCCATTATGTATTAAGTTGTATGCCTGGTATTAATTTGTTGTATGTACATTATTTGTCCACACAGTCCTCTATATATTGTTGTCCCCATTTGAACTCAACCCAATATATATATCTATATATATATATATATATATATATATATATATATATATATATATATATATATATATATATATATAGATTTTGGCTCCTGTGAGGTCATGTCTTCCCGTGCGGCATACACCATTAGGTATGTATAAATGCACCACACAGTGTTCGAAAATACACCAGAATGAAATATCAAAAAATACACCACAAAAAAAAAATGCACCACACATAATGGTGTACTTACAAACACTGTGTGGTGCATTTTTGCATATCTAATGGTGTATGCCGCGCTGACCGCACGGGAAGACCTGACCTCACAGGAACCTGACCATATATATATATATATATATATATATATATATAGGGTCAGGTTCATGTGAGTTCATGTCTTCCCGTGCGGTCAGTGCGGCATACACCATTAGGTATGTATAAATGCACCACATAGTGTTCGAAAATACACCAGAATGAAATGTCAAAAAGCCAAATTGCTATCTAAACAAGTTGCCTAAGTGGGTCAATCGTTTCTGACTGCTAGACAGATCCATTCTACAAAGTGTGTGATTGGATTAATCTTTCATATCTCTCGTGATGATGATGAAGAAAGATTTGGCTCAAAATCTATTATTCTCACTTGATAAATTTGATGATTGAAAAGTTCGTATGCAGGTACACTTATCGGCTTTACACGATGAAATGTGGGAAGTTATTTCCACTGGCCCTATCGAAATATTAAAAGTCAATACGGCGTTTGTTCTATCCCCGGATGCTCCACAGTACGTACAAAAGCTTAAACTGGAATGGACATGGGATGATAGAACACGGAATAATCTTGACAATATTGCCAAGGATATTCTATTCAAAGCCGTGGATGATACAATATTTCTGAAGATCCGAAAGTGTGCTACCACTAAAAAAATATGGGAAACTCTCATCAAGATTGGCGAAGGAGATGAACAAGAGAAAGACAATAAGCTCACAATCGCCATGAAGAAGTTTGAAGATTTCAAAATGCTCTCAAATGAAAGTGTTGCAGACATGGAAGCTCGAATGATCAAAGTTCTTCGAGAGATTAGTGATCTTGGCAAAAATATTAGCCAAAAAGAAATTAATCTCAAAATCCTACGAGGCTTACCATCTGCATGAGATATGAAGGTTGCGGCTATGCGTGATCACCGAGATCTAAGAATGTTGTCAACAGACAAATTATTTAGTGATCTAAAAGCATATGAGTTCGAAATGAAGGCCAAAGATGATGATGTTCATGAAGCTCGAAATTCTGCTCTAATGGCCGAACAACCGTCAACCTCCAGGTCAGTAGAAAATAATGTTGATTTTATGACTGCCGAACAGTTTGCTCTTTTTGTGAAAAGGTTTAAAAGGTTTATGCGAAAAGGAGACAACAAAAATTCTGCTCGTGGAAAATTCATCTCTCGCATAACACAAGAAGAAAAAGTCAAAGAAAACAAGGATTTGTGCTACAATTGCCGCAAACTCGGACATTTTAAAATAAATTGTCCATATCCGATCGTTAGCAAGTATCAAGGCAAAAATGTTGAATCTACGCCGAACAAATCCGAAAGCAAAAGGTTCAAGCGTGATAAAAGAAAAGCTCTCGTTAGCAACGAACCAAACGAAAATGATGATTTGGAGGATTCATCATCAAGCGATGAAAGCTCATGTTCGGATGACGATACAACGCTAATATGCAAGCTAATTGAGTTGAGTACAAGTGAAGATTGCTTTAGGGCTCTTGAAGCAGAGGAAGAAGAGGTAACATCTAATTCTTTCAATTCTGTTAATTCTTCTTTTTCTCGTGAATCTATTGATAGTCTAATGCGAGATTGTCAAGAGATTATGCTCACTCATCCTCAACTCAAGGAGCGCAATAATGTTCTAATTCTTGAAAAAAAAGAAATGAATAAAAAATTGCAAACAAGGACCCAAGCAAGTATGGGTACCTAAAATCACTAACAGTAAAGGACCCAAGCAAGTATGGGTACCTAAAGTTAATTAATCTTTTTTGCAGGATGTTTGGTACATCGATAGTGGTTGCTCACGCCACATGACTATAAATAAATCATATCTAGTGAATTTCAAAGAAATCGATGGACCAAAAGTTATATTCGGTGGAAATCAAAATTATGGAATTACAAAAGGAGTTGGCACGATCAAGAAAAATGGATTGAAGATTGAAGATGTTTCTTTCGTTGAAGGATTGAAATTTAATTTGTTGAGCACTAGTCAATTTTGTGATAAAGGCTATATTGTAGAATTTTCTAAAGATAATTGCCTAATAAAAAATGAGCTCACAAATGAGATTGTTCTCTCTGGAAAAAGGCGAAAGAACATGTATGTTGTTGATTGGAGTACAAGCAAAGATTCAGTGTGCTTAATGGCCAAAAATTCGAATGAAGCTAATTGGGAATGGCACAGAAAGCTCAACCACTTAAACTTCAAGACTATCAATCAACTTGCAAAGAAGAATCTAGTTGAAGGCTTGCCAGATATTATCTTCAAGAAGGACCAAGTGTGTGACGCATGCCAACGCGGAAAGCAAATCAAATCATCATTCAAATCAAAGACACACGAGTCAACGTCAAGACCGCTAAGCTTACTACATATGGACTTATTTGGACCGGTTGATCCAATAAGTGTAAGTGGTAAGAAATATACTCTCGTTGTTGTTGATGATTTTTCTAGGTACACTTGGACCGTATTCCTCAAGAAGAAAAATGAAGCTGAGCAAGTTCTACCGAAGCTGTTGAAGCAACTACAAAGTAAGAAAGAATTGCAAATATCAAAAATACGAACGGATCGTGGAACCGAGTTCGTGAATGGAGTTATACAAGCTTTTTAAAATTCACATGGAATTTCTCATCAATTATCTGCCGCAAGAACACCGCAACAAAACGGTGTTGCCGAAAGAAGAAATCGGACGCTCAAAGAAGCCGCACGAGTGATGATTAGTGCTGCCGGTCTCCCAAAACGATACTAGGCGGAAGCCATCAACTAACACTGCTTGCTACACGCAAAATCAAAGCATGATCCATAAGAAGTATAATAAGACGCCATATGAGCTTTATAAAGGGAGAAAATCAAATATTGGTTATTTTCATATTTTTGGATGCAAATGCTTTATTCATATTAATGATAAATTGCATCTAAAAGCTTTTGATGAGCGTGCAGATGAAGGAATTTTTCTAGGATATTCAGCTACCAGCAAGGCGTTCAGAGTTTTGAATAAAAGATCAATGGTGGTTGAAGAATCCATACACGTGGTATTTGATGAAAAATCACAGATCAATAATGGCGCTCTGGACGAAGAAATTGCACAAAATGGTAACAAGTGTCATATTGATTTTTGTGATGCTAATGATACGTGTGAAGATGATGTTTTGCAGGGAATGGATGAGTTGGAAATTAATTCTCTAGAAAATCTCATCCCTCATCCAGAAGAAGTTAGAAATTCTTTTAATAATAATTTTGGAGGTGATGCCGCACGTGGGAATGGAGATGCAGTACGGGTTGGAGATCCAGTTAGTGATCAAGTTGCATGTGAAGTTGGTAATCAATTTCAAGAAGAATTAACTGAGGAAATTCGAACCAACACTGCCAGTTCACAACAAATGGATCCACCCAGTACCATGCACCCATTTGAACCAGATTTAAGATGACTCAAAAATCACCCTCCAGAATTAATTATTGGGAATATTCATGAAGGCGTGAAAACAAGATCATCTACCATGGAAGCATTGTTCACGTGTTATCTATCTCAAATTGAACTGAAAGAAGTGGACGAAGCTCTTAATGATCCGAATTGGATAGATGCTATGCAAGAAGAGCTCAATCAATTCAAAAAAAATGATGTTTGGGAACTTGTTCCAAGACTGGCGAACCACAACGTTGTAGGAACCAAATGGGTCTTCCGGAACAAAGCAAACGAAGAAGGCGTGATTGTTAGAAATAAAGCAAGGCTCGTTGCAAAAGGATACTCTCAAGAAGAAGGAATAGATTTTGATGAAACCTTTGCACCGGTGGCCCGACTTGAAGCAATCAGAATTTTCCTAGCCTACGCCGCACACAAAGACTTCACTGTTTATCAAATGGACGTGAAAAGCGCATTCTTGAATGGTCTACTCCAAGAAGAAGTTTATGTCGAACAACCCCCAGGTTTTGAGGTAAAAGGCAAAGGTGATAAAGTCTACAAACTTAAAAAGGCATTGTATGGGTTGAAACAAGCACCTAGAGCTTGGTATGATACTTTGTCAATGTCCTTGATAAGTTGTGGATTCACCAAAGGCCTTGTTGACAAAACTCTATTTAGAATTCAAGATGGTGATCATATTTTATTAGTGCAAATTTATGTTGATGATATTATTTTTGGAAGCACTAACAATTCTTTGTGTGAGAAATTTTCAAAGCTTATGCAGAATAAATTCGAAATGAGCATGATGGGTGAATTGAATTACTTCTTGGGCTTACAAGTCAAACAACTGAAAGGAATTTTCATCAATCAAGCAAAGTACACTCGCGACTTGATAAAGAAGTTTGGCCTTGATGGAAAATCATCGATCAAAATTCCAATGAGCACATCAATAAGGCTAAACAAAGATGAAGATGGAAAGGATGTCGATCAAACAAAATATAGAGGAATGATTGATTCTCTTATATATCTTACTGCAAGCAGGCCGGACATTTCTTATGATGTGGGAGTGCGTGCAAGATTCCAAGCAAATCCAAAAAAAAGCCACCTCACCGCAACAAAGAAGATCATACGATATCTGAAAGGCACAATCAATGTTGGATTGTGGTATCCAAAAGGTACAGATTTTACTCTAACGGGTTTTTCAGATGCGGATTTTGTAGGTTGCAAAATAGACAGAAAAAGCACTTCCGAGACATGCTAGTTCTTGGGGGGAAGGCTTGTTTCTTGGTTCAGCAAAAAGCAAAATTCCATCGCAACTAGTACCGCTGAGGCCGAATATATTGCTGCAGGAAGTTGTTATGCGCAAATTTTGTGGATGAAGCAACAATTGAAGGATTACGGAGTAAATTGTGATGACGTTAGTATTTATTGTGATAATACTAGTGCAATCGCTATCACTCACAATCCGGTGCTTCACTCAAGAACCAAACATATCGACATTCGACATCATTTCATAAGGGATCACGTTGAAAAGAAGAATCTAAAGATCGAATATATCCCTACGGAAAATCAAGTTGATGATATTCTCACGAAGCCATTATGCCAAACGAAATTTTTAACCTTAAGGCACGAGTTGGGAATGATCGAAATGAGCTAAGTATCACTGATCTTAATTTCTCGATTTAAATTGATACTTGTGCTCAAAATAAATTGTTTTACGTGTTTATATGCATATTTTTATTCGAAATTTATGTGTAACAAAATTGCAACATGTGTTAAGAATTTATTTGTGTATTTGCATGTGTTATTTAACGTGAGATCATATGCCATGCAAATTAATTTGATAAAATGTGCAATTCGTGATTTGTTTGATAATTTGTTTATTAAAATTGCATGTTTTAATGTGATAATTAGTTTACGAATGTGTGTTCATGTTTTTGTTTGTTAATTAACCTGTTTGCATGAACAATTTGTTTTATAATCTAATGTGTTTATTTTGTATGTTTCATGCATAATGTGGTTTATGTGATATAATTTGATATAAAATGTTTTAGAAATCTGAGCTAAAAATTATTTTTGTTTGTTTCTAAAATTTTTTAGAATCTGATTTTATATAGAGATCTTTCTAAATATAAATTTAGAATATGTGTGATAATTTTGCTAATTTCCAAAATATGTGTGTTTTAATTGATAATTACCGTATATGTGATTAATATATATTGGTGTATGTGATTAATATATTTTGGTATGTGTGATTAATTATTTGTGGAGTAATTTTTGCTACTAACGAGATGTTTGAGTATGATTGTATTTGTGGTACACGATTTTGAGAAGGAAATCAGGAGATAATGGAGGAAAATCAGAGTTTAATTGGGTATCAAACCTCCACCCATAAACTCCTACCCTTTCTAAACCTCCACCCAACCTAAAACCTCCCCCCATAATCCTCTCCTAGATCAACACCCTTCCCCAACCGATTCATTCTCTCTCAAATCGTCACCCTAATCCCTCATTAAATCTCCTAGAAACCGCTACCCATCACATCCACCATTCTCTCGACCAATGAAGAGTCATGCAAGAATTCATCACACCTTTTGAAACCAAACGTCGGCTATATCCAAAGGAAACCTTTCAACCCCTTCGTCATTAGCCCACATAATTCTAGCACCTTCCTAAGCCTATAAATTTGGGTCAGAGGCAAACTAGTCCGTGTGGAGATTTCTTTTGTTTGTATCTAGTTTTTGCAGGCTTCAATGACTCCGAAGAATCAAGAGAAGAGAAGATCTTCCAGGAGAGTGGCCGAGCAAGCAAGACAAGCGATGCTGAGAGCTCGACGTGCGACAAATGGAGGACATGAAGTTGGAGACACACCCAGCGATCCCCTCATCCTATTCTCTGAAGAAGAGGAAGGACAACCACCGACCAAGGATCAAGTTCAAAGAAGTCCAAAAGTCTCAGCAGTGCAGCTACGACGCTCAAGGTCATCACCACTGTCATCTCGACCTCAAACCCGCAGCTTTAAGCGATCTGCTCAACCTCCAATGGAACCCGGATTAGTCTATGATTTGAAATCAAGCTCTCCATCTCCACCGCATGCTGATCTTGAGACTAATCACGGCGCTGGTCTCTCTACCGATGAAGCTTGAATATGTGATGTGATCTGAAAAATGTTATCTCTCTCTCTCCCTAAGAAGGAGATAAATAATGAAAAATGGCTGTTTTTGCTACTGGTTCTCTCTATCTCTCTATCTCTCCTACAAAATGAAAAATCCCTGATACGTATAAAAAGAAAAAAAAGTTTCGTAGCAAAAAGATACACAAAAAAAAAATAATACATGGTTAAAAAAAGGGAAGAATAAAAGAAATTAAAAAAATATATATATTACGGCTACAGAAAGGGATAAAAGAAGAAAAGAATGTAGAGGAGAAATGTCAGAAGAATTCAGAAGGGATATACCAGTGGAAGTTGCAGTAGAAGTTGCTACTGAGAACAAGGATGAATTATCTAGTGTATTGCCAGTACACAATATCGAGTCTACCATGCCTATCGTGGACCCTGTTTTAGAAAATGAAGATTTATTTGCAGACAATTATACGAGAACAGAAGATTTAGAAGAAGGAATTCATGATCTCAATCAAGAAGCCGAATCATCTGAAGAAGAAGGGATGCAACTCATTGACACAATTGTTCTCACATATCCGAATAGGAGTCCATTCGGATCTCCTCAAAACTTTGTGCAGATGGATGATCAAGAAGATGGCATATTTTCATCCTTGTTTGCCAAAGTGGCCGAATCCAGTGATGTTGTTTGTCAAACTATTGGAGAAAAGTTGGTTGAACAAAACCAAATACTAGAACAACAACACACGGATACCCGAGTCAATCTGAAAGAACTCATGGAGTATCAACACGGTTTGAAGACTCAGATTGACAAAGAAGAAAGAGTCTTGAAAGGAGAAGTGACGAGAGGATTACTTGAAGTGATCCAACTCATGAAGAAGGAACGTGAAGCTGCTGAAAAGATTCACAACGAACGTCACTTGAGACAAATCAAGACGATTCAAGACCAAGAAAGCCGAATCAACAAACTTGAAGTTGAACTCGCAGTTACAACAAACAAGCTGGACAACGTACAAACTGTTTCCATTGAAACACACAATAGTGTTGAAACTGTGAAGGCAAACCAAGACCGAGATTGTAAGACCCTTGTATTTTTGGTTGATAACGCCAAAAGGGGGAAAGAAATTCTCAGTCACTTGGCTTTGCAACAACAAGAATTTATTCTTGGAAGGCAACAACAGCTAGTAATACCAACTCAAGGTAGAGGCCGAAGCCGCGGACAATCCTCACAAGGACCATCTCAGATTGGTTTTGCTCAGTTCGCGAGTCCTAGTCTTGGTACGAGTACATCGAAGGTTGCTGAAACTCGTGGCTGGTTTGAATGCTCAAAAGGTCCCGCCACTCAGACAACAGTATAGACGAAGGAAAATTTACCAAGCATGATCAAGAAATGGCCTGCAGCCGATCAAGCCCAATGGATCTCGGACAAAAATAAAGAAGAAGAAGAAGAAGGCAAACGGAGAAAAACCGAGATGTGGTATGAATTATGAGATTTCATTGGAAATATGGGCATGAATCTTGGAGAAGAAAGAAACTTCGAAAAATGTGTTGTATGGTGGGAAGTTGGAGTTGTTCCGGGCAACAATATCAAAGAAGCTTTTGGATACTACATGGCTGGTAAAGTTACAAAGAGATTCAAGAATGCGAAGTTCAAAGATGATTTCTTCAAGCTCAAGGAACATGTCAAGGAAATCTTGAAGAAAGACATGGGAGTGAAGAAACCCAGAAGGTAAACTGGAATATTCTCTTTAAATGATATTTTCTCTTTTCGAACCTCTGTTGCGTTTTTCTCTATATATTCGAAATATATCAATAATAATTTCCCATGGTCTATTTGGAGAGAAAAATTTTATTTGTCTTATGTAATTAGACTTTCGTGAATTAAAAAGACAAGCAATGTTAAAACGCACATAAAAATTTTTAAAAAAAAATGATGATGATCAAAAATAAAAATAAGATGCGTTTAGGAGTTCGTCTAAAAATTAATTCACAAGTTTCTTTTGATTGTGTCTAGAAAATCATTGTTAAACTCATCTTGGCTTTGTCAAATAAAATTGAGCAAAAAGATTATTTTTCAAAGACTTAAAGCCAATGACTGAGTATAGGTTTTGGCATTATCAAAAGAGGGGAAATTGTTGGGAATAAAGTGTAATAGTTTTGATATGCCAAATATGTATTTGTAGATCCCCCAATTTTATTTTATAGGTTTAGTAGAGTCTTAGACCATGATCAGGAAATTATTTAAGTTGCGAAAGATAAAAACAGAGGAAGATGCATAAAAAATGGAAGAAGAAGATATCAAGCCTAAAATCAAGAATTTGCTTGAAGAAAATGACAAATTGAAGAAGAAGATGAATAGTAATATTCACGTCAATGCTACTCAAAAGATATCCCAGAAGAATTTTCGTTGAAGAAAATTAAGATTGGAAGAATGCATGAAATTGACTTGGAGATCAAGCATCTATGGAAAGAAAGGAGTACATCAAAGAAGATTGGAGATTTAACTAATAAGTTGTATGGACGAAGTGGAAGATGCTTGATATATCATACGAAATGGCTCAATTTCAAATCTCACCAGGTAAAATTTGAGAAGCCAAATTAAATTAAATCTGATGGAGTTGGGCGCTAGTTTAGCTTTGGGAAGCAATTTCACTTGGGAGCTAGTTCGAAGAAATTGAAACCCATTGAGAAACAATTGAATTGAGATGAGATGAAATTCAATACCCCCAACTAAAAGAACAAGTGGGAAGACACTGAGATGAAATTCAATGAAGTCTGGGAACCAATTTCGAAGTCAAGGTCAATTGGGAAGTAATTGAAGCACCAGGAGAAGTTTGAGATGAAATTCAATACCCCCAACTAAAAGAACAAGTGGGAAGACACTGAGATGAAATTCAAATTTCGAAGTCAAAGTCAATTGGGAAGTAATTGAAGCACCAAAAAATATCTTTTCATGTCCAAAATACTCATTTCTTTTGTAATGGCAATTGGAATTATATTAACTCAATTGCAAGTCAAAGTCAGTTTGAAGTCTGAGAAATTCAAATTGGGTGGAAGTTCAAAGCCAGTTTGAAGTCTGAGAACACCCAGACGCGAGAATGAAGAACCAGTTTGAAGTCTGAGAACACCCAGACGCGAGAATGAAGAATAACTTACAGTGAAAATATTCTCACAAGGAAAAATACTAGTATGGGATAATATTTTTGGAGTATTTAAATCCCAAAGATACAAAGACCACTTCAGAGCTGATCAGAGAAGCCATTCTACACAAAACAGAGAGCCAGATATTCCCACTCAACGTAAAACCAGAGGAATATCATAAGAAGTTTGGGAACTCATTTACATGGAGATGAAGCTCTATCAAACGGCTAGGTTATCTCTTCTCACACTTTTCCAGAAGATAAGATAAGATCTCTGACAAAAAAAGATACAGGATTCAAAAATGAGATCGTCTCTTTCCAACGGGCAGATCCTCATTACCAGCTATAAAATGATGAAGATATAAAGCCTTGAAGATGTAGGGGAACATACGAGCAAAGAGCAGAAAGCTAAATTACAAAGAGCTAAAATCTCATTTGGTACAGAGCATACCAAAAGAAATCTTCAAGTGAGAAGTGAGAAAAGAAAAAGAACTCAGAGAGCTTCAAAGAGAAATATTCTGAGAGTTCAAAGAGCAGAGCTAAACAGAGCATAAAAATCAAGTGCTTTACTTGATACATTCAAAGAGAAAAAACACTCAGAGAAATCATTCAAGAGTGTTAATCTTCATCAAAGAGACCTGAGCATCATTGAAGATCAACTACAGAGTCTCAGAAGTTGGAAGCAAGACAAAACTTGTTTTGGAGCAAAACAAGAGAAGGGAGGAAAGTAGCATGGAGCTATGAAATCCTGGATTGTCACACGGAGCTGTGAAATCCGAAGCAGCAGTGTCGGAGGCACTGGACGTGATTAGTGCGGGCTTTGTGATCAAAGCACTAGATCACGGGATACGTTTCTACCGGAGTGTGGAAGACGGGGGGAAAGTAACGCGGAGTCGTGAAATCCTGGGATAGTAGAGCGGCGACGTGAAACCCAAAGCAACAGTGTGGTGTCACTGGGCGTGATTAGTGCGGGTTTGGTGATCAAAGCACTAGATCATGGAAATTCATTGTATCTTGTAACCAAGAAGTGGTGGATATAGTGAATTTCTCTTGAAGATAAGAGCAAGTGGAGTAGGAGGATTACACCACCGAGCGAACCACTATAATTGTCTTGTGTTCTTTACTGCTTTCTTTACTTACTGCTCTTTACCTGCTTCACACGAGATATACTGCTCACAATCTCACACACACTTTATCTCTACTTATTTCCGCTGTGCACCATACTCTAACAATCTAGTTAAGAGTTTTTGTTTATCTCTGGCTTAGCAATTGCTGTGCTGTGCTGTGCGAAAAAGTTTGAAAGTCTATTCACCCCCCCCCCCCCCTCTAGACTTTACCTTACCTCTTTTGGGACCAACAGTTTTTTTTATGGTTATGTTTTGAAGACTGCATTTGTTGCAGTGTATTGTTAACCATTTCACTGTTTTTAAGGTTGTTTTTGGAAGCTTATGTTCTGGAAACTGCATCTGCATTTGCTGCAGTACTAACCATTTCAAAGTACTATGTAATGGTTGTTTTAATTTCAAGTAAGCTATTCATGGTGCTTTTTCCATGCAAATACACAACAAGTATCACTTCACTTAAATATATATAACACATACACATACTATTAAAGAAATTCTGATATAAGAACAAATTGGAAATACAAGTTGTAGTAGTCTGCACTTAATTAAAGATACTATATTTATGGCCAAGTCCATGATTACACAAATTTCACATTGCAAGTATATTTATGGCCAAATCTAGGATAAAGTAATAGATAAAAGTGCAAAATTTTTCACTTACCTGTTGATACAGATGGCAACATTTAGTTCCAACATCTTTGCTCCTACTGCCAAGCTTGCTAAGCTTACTGTACTCAGTGCCAGTTACTGAAAAATCAGAAAAGATTGAATATCATTAAAGAAATGTATTAAGAAACAAAAATAAGAAAGTTAGACATGTTAGAAAGGTCCACTAGGCGTGTGAATTTTCAAAAGGTTAACGATGTAGAACTCTTTGCAATATAGAACCAAGGTTGTGATGGATAAATTCAAAAATGGCTGATTTGTTTAAGGATGATTCAGAAAACAGACACAGAAATGTACTTATCAAAATGGAGTCTGAAATTAGATATAGGCAATTAATAAAATACATATATCAAACTGGGTTGTTAATGAAGTTTAAAAGTTTCAATCAATATTCAAACTTAAATTCCAGTCATCTAACGAGATGTTGATTTAAGTACCACTGTAAGTTTAATGGAAACTCTGATATATACTTTAGAAAGTGGGTAATCAGACCACTTATTGACTAAAGCCTTCCTCCCTCCCAACCGAAAAGGGAAAAAGAAAAAAAAAAAAAAAAAAAAAGCATGGAAAAAATATGCAATTGAAAGAAATTAAAATCATCAATAAATCTTCAACATTTCATCTTATTTGTATAATTAGTAGTATACGAAGGTTACTTTCTGTTCTATTTTCATTCTATTAATTTTATATTTAGTCTCACTAATTATTGATTGTTCCAAATCTTATTTCTTCAATGTTTTATTTCCTCTGCATTCTAACTATATATGTTTTTCTGTTTTCTGTGATCTAATTTGTATTTAAAAGTGGGGTTCTTCAACTTGCATAAATACTCATAATTATTAATTCATGTCACTGTTACAAATTTTGTAACTTATAGTTAGAATCTTAGATTTTTAAACTGAAAATTTTTGTTCTTGCCTACACCTATATAGTAAATATGCAATTCTATTTTACTAATCTGTGATTCACTGTCTTGATTAGTTTTTTTTTTTTTTTAACATTTTCTGTGTGTACATATACTTTTAATGTTGAGGTAAGTTAAAAAAAAATAAATAAATAAACTGACTGTCAATTTTATAGAAAAAAAAAAATTAATTGACATTATAATTTACATCAATTTTGTAAAGGTTAAAATTCAAATTCAAATTTTCAGAGAAATGGTTTTTTCTTGCTATAAAATTTTGCAGATATTACTTTATATATGTACATAACACTTTATAATAAATAACTAGAAAATAATTTTTTTTCTTTATTTAAATTTTGAATATTAAACATATGGAAAAAATATTTACATTAATTTATTATAAAACTTTTCTTCATTTTTTACATTGTACAAAATACCCAGTTTTCCTTATAATATTTTTTGTTGTTTTCCAAATTTAAACTGTAGTGTACATTAAAAATATTAAACAATTTATTCATTTCTTACTGGATTTTTACATTTAGATAGGATTTATTTCATGTAAAATTGTAACACTACAAACGGTTATTTAAATATTAAAATTAATGTTGTTTTTAATTTAAAATTTTAATTTTGTATAGAAAATCGAATATGTATGTATTCAAGCAGGAAAATTATACAAATCTTATCCATGCAAATAAATTCAACACAGAATACAAATTTTAAACACCGAAGAAATAAATTAAATTTCAAAAAAAAAAAAAATTAAATTTCAGACAATTATATAAGATGTACTGCGTAGAGTAATCAAAATATATAAATAAAAAAAACACAAATAAAATAAAAACATATACCTTTGATTTTGTGTGAGATTCGTAATTGTCAGCATTCACGGTCTAGGGTTTCTTGATTCAGAATCAGTCACCAAGACCGAATAAAAAGCATGTAAGAACCAAAATAGATAACTATTGTCTAATTTTTCTGATATTGTGGGTTATTTGGAAAGAACTAGGATGATTTAGTGTTTGATTTTGGCAAGAGGGTGTGAAGTTTGTAGATTGAGATGGAGAGAGAGCAGAGAGAGATATCTGGACAGACACGGCATATTAGGGTAAGAAGAAATCGTCTTTGGGCGTGAAGTTTGAGTGGGATGTAGAGAGCAGAGAAAGATGTAGAAGAGACGGCAAAATTGGATAAGAACAAATGGTGTCTATGTGTGAAGTTACTAGATTGAGATGGAGAGAGATCTGGACAGAGATGGGATATTAGGGCAATTTATATCCTACACCACGGCGCGCGTTGCATTTGTGCGCCAAGATGCAAAACGACGTCGTTTCAATTTTTATTTTTTTTTTGAAATTTCCCGCCCCAGTGATTGGCAGTTAATTTTTCTTTAAAAAAAACTCATGTTAAAAAATGTACATAATGTTATACTAGAATACACATCATTGTATACATGAATGTACATAATTATATAACAAAATATACATACTCTTTTTTAAAAGATAATACACATAATCTAACATAATACATAATAAACATAAACTTTTAACATAATACACATCAACTCTTAACATAATACACAAAAATTTCCTGATTCGGATGTACATAATTGTATAAAAAGAATGTACAGAATTGTATAAAAAATGTACATAATTGTATGAACAAATATACATAATTGTATGAACAAATATACATAATCACAGCAACTTCCTACCGCGCCTCCCAAAACAACATCGTTTTGGGAGGCGCGCGACGCACAATGCTATGTGCGCCGTGGTGTAGGGTATAACGATTAGGATATTAGGGTAAGAAAAAGTGGTCTTTGGGCCTAAAAAAACAATTAGGCCATGTCTTAATAACTTAATTAAAAATGGTTTTTGGACCTTGGTCCATGTCTTCACAACTTAATTATATATATGTATATGGCAAATTATGGTCCACACAGTGTTATGTAAACGATAACAAAAAATACATTTTTAATATACTAAATATACATAGTTTTTGTACTTAATATACATTATATAATATAATGTACACTCAGAACAAAAATAATATACATCCCCTGATTACATATATATATATATATATACACACACACACTAATTTAATTAAAAATTTTAAATAGATTAGATGAAATAGAATGTCAATTCAATTTATAGTTTTTTACTATATATTTGTAATATTGAGCAAAATTAATGTTGTGCAATGAAAATGTTCACTTTGGTTAATGAAAATTTCTCATAAAATGCATATGCAATCTCATGATTTTAAACACCTATAACACCAACACTTTTCAACATATGTGATGCTTTGAGCTCTTCTATGTTTCAAACTTATCATTAAAAATATAGACTCCTAAGATTTGATTTTAAAGTTCTGTTGTTATATATATATATATATATATATATATATATATATATATATATATACACACACATGTACTCTGTTCGTGCATCGCATAGGTGAAGCATTTTATTCATTTTTAAATGTCATTATGCACCTTAAATATTAATTTTTATTTTAGTTGTAAATCTTTATGTTCATATTTTTATTATAACAAGTTAACAAAGATGTACGGAGTATTAAAAAAATAAACCTCATATTGACTTTTCATATATAAAATTTATTAACATTAATAATTTTTAATAATATAACATAATTATACTATTTCAAATATTTAATCCGTGCATCGCACGGGTAGAATACTAGTTTGTTTTTAATAGCACCACTTAGTACACTCTTCTCATTTTCAATGAATAAATTATCAAATCCAAAATAAGCTGCTAAACCCAAATATTTCCTTCAAACATAGAATCTCATCTCATAATAATAATAAGAGTAACCAAATATTTCCTTCAAATATAGAATCTCATCTCATAATAATAATAAGAGTAACCAAATAATATATTAATATCATCAACTTTAAATATCTTCCTCATAATTAATAGGAAATCAAATCCTTCTGTACAATAATTAAACTAATAAACTCAATATATTCCTCTAGTCACAAAACTCCAGAATAAACAATTAAGCACTAATTAGATCACCAACTCCAAATGTTTTTCTCATATTCAATAAGAAATTAAGTTCTTAATAAAATTACTAAGCCAAACAATTTCCTCATATATAGGACACAAAGATTACTTAGCCCAACCACTTCCAAATAATTATACTTTCATCAAAATACAGAATACTTCCAAATAATTATATTCTACCAAAATATAAAACACCACTTCTAAATATCTCAATAAATATAAAACTTTACATCCAAATAGTCTTCTTTTCATGACAATATATAACAACACCTGCAAGTATTAGCAATCAAAACAAAACATGCAACCATTTTACAAAGCCACACATTCTCACTGCAAATTTCTAAAATCTTAAATTCCTAGTCAATTATATTTTCTTATATCCTCAAAAATTCATAACATGGGCTTTCAAAGTTCCATAACCTAGGCTCCCAAAGGTTCGAACTGCTCTAATATCAATTTGTAACACCTCAAATTTTCGTTAAATGACATTACAATTCAAAACTTCGTATAAATAGAATTACTAAAAATAAATTTTCTTTTAAATTGTACTTCAATTCAAATCTCAAATAATTCGTAACTCAAATTCTAACTTTCCCACCCAAACAATAAAAATGGAAAAAATTTACCAATTAATAATACTAATAATAATTAATAAAAATGTTAGTAGTAAAATAGAAAAAAAATCCTTAATTCACAAAAAAATAGAAAAGGAAATGATATATATTGATTAATTAATACTAACAATAATTAGTAAAAAAAAAAAATTTGTAGTAAAATAGGAAAATAAAAAAAGATCCTTAATTCACTAAAAATGCAAATATAAACGGAATTGACCATCTATATCTATATGTATATCTATCTATATCTATCTATATCTATATCTATATATCTATATCTATATCTATATCTATATATATATATAAAAGCCACTAAATTTCAGTCAATCAGAAGCCTCCATTTTCCCGCCCATATGAAACGCATCGTTTTAAGCTTAAAAGTCATTGCTTCAATTTCCCAGCAAAGAATAACGCAGCATATGTTTTCAAAAAAAATAAAATTAATAAAATTAAATAACGCAGGGTACTGTTTACAGCTCACAGAATTTGACTTTTCTTAGTAATTACTCCTATTTCCAATGAATGTCAGCATTTTTAGCTCTATTTCCAACGCATGTCAAAATATTTTGCTATGAATGAGTCGTATGGTTTTGGAGAAAAATCTTTCAGGGGGCGTTTGGTTCAAGTTATATAACATAACCAAGGGAATGTGACATTCCAAAGCTCAGATTCCTATGTTTGGTTCATATTATCTGAGGGAATCTAACATTCTCAAGGAATGTCACATTCCCTCCACATAGGATTTTAAAGGGAATGTGATTCCCTTCAATTTCTTAGGTTATGTAAGATAACCTTGGTTATGTTAGAGATATTATAATGTGTATAAAAGATAACCCTAAACCAAACATGATTATATAACATACCCCAATTTTAACCAAACACAGGAATCTAAGATTCCCAGTAATCTAACATTCCCTGCAATCTAACATTCCCTAAGGTAATCTGACATTCCGTGAACCAAACGACCCCTCAAAGTTTTTTACCAAATCTTTTGATCTAACACCTATTACCCTATTACTGTCCTACTTTATACTATAGCCCATTGTGTATATATAGCTAAGGTTACATGGTAAACACAACACAAATAGAATTTTAACTTCTTGGACAATTGAAATTAGCAGCAGCTCTCATGTCAGGACAATATGTTCTTGCTTCTCAACTCCACCCTGCTCAAATAAGGAAAGCAATGCAAGTGAGGTTAGTTCGTATGTATGAAGTATGTGAAGCTAAAAGAAAATGTATAATCAAGAGCCGAGAATGTGTATCCATGATGCAAAGGTGAGTAATGCAAAATTTAATGAAGTTTTCTTTTATATCATAATTTAATAAATGTTTTGTATATAACAGATTATAGCTTTGGAAATAACTATGTCCGGCCAATTCATCCAAATACACTCCGATTACGCCAAGAAAGATAAGAAGGAGAGTTTGATGCACACATACGAAGATGTTGAATGAAGATCAAGGAAATCTATCAAAAGTATAAAATGTATGTTTCATGGTGGAGAGGTAAGTAATGCAAGAAGCATTCATGTTTTTAAAATTAATATAATATATAATATATTGCTATAGACTTTGCCTGCATTTTTAAATGTTAATATCTATGCGAAGAAAGAAAAATACAGTCTGAGAAATTCAATCTAACAGTTCAAAAAATATGTTAGAATCAAGAAGGAAAAATTACCTTAGTGGCAGTTTTTATGATTTGAAGAAACACAATTCAACATGTGATGTTATGTTATGGGGTTTCTTTACTAGACAATTGGTTTTAATCCTACTAAAAAGTGATTACTTTTGAATGTTAAGTTCATTAAGTTTTTTTCCATGCATGCATTTCATGAATGAATGCATGGTAGGAAAATCTAAAGTATTTTTGGGAATTATGATCTATTATATCTTCCATAAATTTTTGTTTATTTTTTATATGTTTTCCTGTATTTCATACCCAGTATGCAGCATGTGTGGTTCTTTTAGCTATACTTATAAAAAACGAGTAATATAATAAAACCTAGCTATTCTAACAAAATAGTCCAGTTTGTCTGACTCAATTGCAGTAATATGTATTTATTTACACTACTAAGTAAGTAGTTTATAACATATTAATGAGATTACAAACTTTTCAAATCACTGAATGTCAAAATTTCACATTTTGAATAATTACAACATGAAAAGCAAAATAATAATAATAATAATAATAATAATAATAATAATAATAAAGGCATAAGATATAGGAAGTCATCTTCTGTCAAAAAAAAAAAAAAAATTCTAAAAAAAAATAAAGGCATCAATAAGGAACTCATCTTCTGCCCAAAAAATAATAATTAAGTATAAAAAAAAAAATAAAGGCATCAGATTTAGGAAGTCATTATCTACCTCAATTATAGGCAGTCAAAGAAAGCAAAACAGAGCAACCACAAGTATGTTCACCTTATAATTGATAAGTTAGTGAAATTTAATTACCTTTAGTGCCTCCTTATAATTCTGAGCTATAAGGCTATTTGATAGTGTTTAATTGTCCTCTAACAAAAACATAGATATTAGCTATTTAAAACTAAAATATTTCTGTTTTTAAAAAAAAAAAAAAAAAACTAAAATACTTTTTTCTGTATTAACTTTTTTGTCTATATATTTTTACTTAAATAATAATAATATTATTATTATTGAGTTAATACCCAAAATCATCCTCGACTATAGTGATTTTTCTCAATTTCGTCCTAAACGACTTTGGTGACCTAATATCGTCCCAGACTTTTGTGTTTCGCTCAATTTAGTCCCAGACTTTTGTGTTTTTGCACAATTTAGTCCCTCATTTGTTATTCTGTCCATTTGGTGTTAAATAAATAGACAATTCAGTAATTTTAATATTGGCATATCTTTACTCAGGGACATGTGAACTGCGAAATCCCTTTTTTTTTTTACGAATTACTCCCAAAATTACTCCTAAAACTGCGAATATAAAATTTGATTTGCAGATCCGGGAGTAATTCTGAGTGTAATTCGTACAAGAAAGAGGAATTTCACACTTCACAAGTTGAAAGTAAAGAGAGATCAATATTGACATTATTGAATTGTCCCTTTATTTAACACCAATTTGACGGAATAACAAATGGAGGACTAAATTGAGCGAAACACAAAAGTCTGGGACGATATTAGGTCACCAAAATCGTTTAGGACGAAATTGAGAAAAACCACTATAGTCGAGGACGATTTTGGGTATTAACTCTATTATTATTATATATATGAGAATGATGCATGCAGAATTCACTAACCTTATATACATATGTACATATATGTACACAAACACATATATACGAATAAAATGAAGTAATACAATTTTACATCTAGCTACTATTTTGTCAGAATTTGACCTAACCGATAACAAAAATTGCCAATTTGTAGGCATTATATTATTTTTGTAATACAAACCTACGAAATAAACACAAAATTGCAAAAAAAAAAAATGAAAATACATATTTAAAAAATTAAAATATAATGAAGAATCGACTTATCTTTAACACAGCAATACCGGTCAGTGATAGAAGACGGTATAGATCAGTTTTTGACACCTTTTAGGGTCCGTTTGGAAAGTAGGAAAATGACTTCTGGAAAATGTTTTCTGGAAAATGAGTCATTTTCCGGAAAATATTTTCCTTTCCAGTGTTTGGTTGCATTCTGGAAAACTGTTTTTGTGTGTTTGGTTCATTTTCTGGAAAATGAGTAGAATTGTATAATTAAACATTTTAATTATTTTATTTAGAATATTACAACATGTATAATAATATATAATAATAATAATAATTTTAAATATAATAAAAAAAACTAATAATATATCAAAAATATTATGGTGGTGGTAGTGGTGTTATTTGTTATACAATAATAATAATAATAATAATAATAATAATAATAATAATAATAATAATAACTGGTGGCAGTGGTGGTGGTGGTGGTGTGGTGACGGTGGTTGCAGTGCTATGGTGGTGGTGGTGGTGGCGGTGGTGTGATATTGGTGGTGTGGTGGTGGTGGTAGTATGGTGGTGGTGGCGGCAGCGGTGGTATGGTGGTGGTGGTGGCGGCGACGGTGGTTGCGGTGATATGGTGGTGGTGGCGGCGCCGGCGGTGGTAGTGGTGGCGGCGGCGGCAGCGGTGGTATGGTGGTGGTGATGGTGGCGACGGTGATTGCGGTGGTATGGTGGTGGTGGCGGCGACGGCGGTAGTGGTGGTGGTGGCGGCGACGGTGGTATAGTGGTGGTGGTGGTGGCGGCGATGGTGATTGCGTGGTATGGTGGTGGTGGTGGTGGCGGCGGTGGTATGGTCGTGGTGGTGGCGGCGGTGGTGTGATGCTGGTGGTGGTGGCTGCGGTGGTATGGTGGTGGTGGCGGCAGCGGTGGTACGGTGGTGGTGGTGGTGGCTGGTTGCGGTGGTATGGTGGTGGCGGCGGCGACGACGGCGCCGGTAGTGGTGGTGGTGGTGGCGACTGTGGTAGCAGCGGTGGTGGTGGTGGTATGGTGTTGATGATGTTGGTGATGGTGTGATGTTGGTGTAAAAGTTGGAAAATGACTTCCCCAAAAAAATGGGAAGTCATTTTCCTCCAAAACAAGCCTATTTTCCAAAGTCAACGGAAAATGATTTCCGTTGACTTGATTTTCCAGGCACATCCAAACAGTGAAAACTTGAAAAATGATTTCCAGAACTCATTTTCCAGGTTTCCAAACACACCTTTATTTAAAGATCTGTTCATTGAATCAACAGATCTGCCGCCGATAAACACAAATTTCAGATTGGAATTTTGAGGGGAAACAATTTCAGAAATCGCAAAGTAGAAAGTAGTGGTAGAACCGTACATCTACATACGCGATCTACGTTTTATTTACTGATGGTTTAGAGAGAAGGAGGAGCGCAGCTCAGATTTAGGGAGACGAATCGATGACCTTAGTGAATTAGGGTTTAGCTTTTCGTTTATATATTTGGTCTAATGGGTTCGGGTTATGGGCTATTAACAGTAGGCAGGTATCAGTTCTTATATGAGGCCTGATATTTTTTTTCTTTTGGGCTCATAATTAATTTATTATACTTGAATATTAATGTAGGCCTGATATGTAAAAATATATCTATGTTAAACATATATATATATAATTTAATGATTTCTATCTATACACATTTTAAAATTAAATTAAATGTAGGAAAAATGACACTTTTTATCCCTGAGTTATATACTTATAGCATTTTTTTCCTCTCAATTATTTAGGTAAGCACATTAGTCCCCTCAATTATTTTAAAAGTGGTGCTTTTTCCCCCCTAATATATTAAATTGACATTTATACCCTTAAAGTAAACATTTTATTTATTTTACTACTCCAACAAATTATTGCGTATACGTAGGGATGACCATGGTTCGGTTTGAATTGAACCGGATACTAAAGCAATCGAATTAATAGTTTACGGTTATAATTCAGATCTAGAACCCAATATTTAAATGTCAATTTATTAAAATTATGTATCAAAAAAATTGAATCTTGAACCGTGAACCGGCGGTTCCGGATCTGATTCGCGATTTTGAACCGTCTTTATTTTAAAATTTTATTTTTTATTTTAAAATAGTCTAAATTCAACAATAAATGTATTTTATTTTTTCAGTTCGGAACATGAACCGTCCGTTCCGGTTCACGATTTTAATAAACTCTAAATATCGAATTTTGATTCTAAATTGTAATTGGAATATTTCGGTTTGGTTGCTATAGTGTTTGTTTAGTTTGAACCAAATTATGGTCATAATTTGTTGGAGAAAAAAATAAATTAAATATTTAGTTTAAGGGTAAATATGTCCATTTAATATTTCAAGGGAAAAAACAGCCACTCCAATAATTTAGGGGGAAAAAATGCTATAGATATATAACTCAGGGGGAAAAAGTGTCATTTTCCCTTGAATGTATTTTACTCTAATAATTGGAAATTTATTATTAAATATATTATATTTTAAAATTACAATTAAGTGTAATTTAAAAACATTTTGTGCCAATACTAATCTAAGTTGATTTTTTATGTGGTATAATTTTAACTAACTACAATTTTTATGTGCCAAACATTATCACATGTTAGTTAGTTTTAGAGAGAGCTCGTGTTTTAATCATGGTTAAATGTACGTAGCAGTTTCAAAGGGTAAGTCATTCTACGATTTTAAAAGTGTTAATATGTAGAGATAATGGATAATATCTAAATACGACTAAAATATCGTATATAAAGAAATTTTCAGTAATTTGTAAACCCCTAACAATTTATTTTTTATTAATGTAATTCATTTATTTTTATTTTTATTCTTTTATTTCGTTTTTCTTATGTTTGTATTTTTATATTATATTGAAATATTTTATTGACAATCTTAATGACCATGAATCTTCAATAGTAATAATTCTAATCTAATTATTATGAATTAGGTTTATTTTCAATTTGAATATTATTATAGATAATAAATTTTGTTCATATTTCCCGATATAGTCGCATAATGAAGGAGGAGACTTGCAGCGAAGCATTAGAATCAAAAGAATGGTTTCTGAATGGTAGTTTAGGATTTGTGGTTGATAATATATAAAGTGGTGGAAGTAGTGCGTTGCTGATGAAAAGAAAGAAGAGGGGTGGAAGTAAGTTGCGGATTGAAAGAAAGAAGGAGTGGGGAATTATGGTTTTCAGATTTTAGTATTTATAGGTTTGGCGTTGGCTTTGGCTGGTTTGGGCCATAATTTTGTTAGGTTGTAATTCAATATAGTTTTGTAATAGGCTTCATTAAATGAGGCCTGATAATTTTGATCAAATGTCATTGTCATTATTATTATTATTATTATTATTATTATTATTATTATTATTATTATTATTATTATTATTATTATTATTATTATTATTCAGAGTAATGCATATGTATATTAAATTACGAATGCGGTAATTCTCTTTAATGTTATATTATGTAATGAAAATAAATAAAAGCTAAGGTCAAAGCCTTTTTAATCTAAAATTATTTTTTAAGAAATTTGCCTTTGTACATGGATAATTCTATGTGGCTCTATCTACAATTAGCAACCTTAAAATTATTATTGCATGTCAAAATAACGAGTACTCTTCTTTAACTATAAACGTGGTCTACACATAAATTTTTAACAATTTTAAATTTAATTTTTAATATTTTGACTTTTCCTAAACTTTAAATCAAATATATTTTAATGATTTTTGTAATATATATGAATTGAATATATATATATATATATATATATATATATATATATATTTTACAAAGGAAGGGGATACCCATACAATCTATGCCTACAACGAGGCTTGAAACCTAGACCTCCCACATAGGGAACAATCCGATATGAATTGAATATATGTTTAGACTAAGTTGTGTATTTTTTTTTTACTAAGTACTTATATTAATAGCTAATAATGTGGATATATGTGCTCCCATGATATCATTACACACCTTAAATATCAATTCTTATTTTAATTGTAAATCTTTATGGTCATATTTTTATTATAGCAAGTCAAAAAAGATGTATGAAGTATTTAAAAAAAAAAAAAAAAAAAAAACCTCATATTGACTTTTTATATATAAAATTTATTAACATTAATAACTTTTAATAATATAACATAACTATACTATTTCAAATATTTAATCCGTGCATTGCACGGGTAGAGTACTAGTTTATTACTAATAATAATAATCAGTAAAATAGGAAAATAAAAAAGGAGTCTTAATTCAATGAAAATGAGAAAAAAAAAAACGGAACATTGTGAAAAAAAAAAGGTCATAATAAGGATAACAATAAAAAAAAAATCCTACCAAAAATTAGAAAAATAAAAAAGATTCTTAATTCAAGAAAAATACAAAAGGAAACGGAATTCACTAATTAATTAATACTAATAATAATCAGTAAAATGTTACCAGTAAAATAGGAAAATAAAAAATGATCCTTAATTCACTAAAAATCTATACTATTATTAAAAACAAAATCATAATTTCTTACTTTCCCGCCCAATCAATAAAAAAAGGGAGAAAATTATTAATTAATAATACTAATAATAATTAGTAAAAAAGTTAGTAGTAAAATAGAAAAAAAATCCTTAATTCACAAAAAATAAAAAAGGAAACAGAATTCACTAATTAATTAATACTTACAATAATCAGTAAAAAAAAAGATAGTAGTAAAATAGGAAAATAAAAAATGATCTTTAATACACTAAAAATATAAATATAAATGGAAATTTAATAATCAGTAAAATAGGAAAATAAAAAAGGAGTCTTATTTCAATGAAAATGAAATAAAAAAACGGAAGGTTGTGAAAAAAAAAGGGTCATAATAAGGATAATCTATACTTCTATATTATATATAATAAAAAAATCCTAAAATTTTAACTTCCCGCTCAATTCCTAAAAAAAATCTCTTTTCTCAATAAAATATATTAATTTCTACTTTCCCATTCGTAAAATAATTCTGGGTAAAAATTCTATTCTAAAATTTTAAAATATTGTAATACAATTACCTTTGCACATCTATCTATACTATATATAATAACAAAATCCTGAAATTTTAACTTTCCGCTCAATTTCTAAAAAATCTCTCTTCCCAATAAAATATATCGATTTCTACTTTCCCATTCGTACAATAATTCTGGGTAAAAATTCTATTCTAAAATTTTAAAATAGTGTAATACAATTCCCTTTGCACATCTATATTATATATAATAACAAAAATCCTGAAATTTTAATTTCCCGCTCAATTCCTAAAAAATCTCTCTTCCCAATAAAATATATTGATTTCTACTTTCCCATTCGTACAATAATTCTGGGTAAAAATTCTATTTTAAAATTTTAAAATAGTGTAACATATTTTCCTTTGCACATCTATACTATATATAATAACAAAATCCTGAAATTTTAACTTCCTGCTCAATTCCTAAAAAATCTCTTTTCCAAATAAAATATATTGATTTCTACTTTCCCATTCGTACAATAATTCTGGGTAAAATTTTTATTCTAGAATTTTAAAATAGTGTAATACTATTACCTTTGCACATCTGTACTATATATAATAACAAAATCCTGAAATTTTAACTTCCTGCTCAATTCCTAAAAAATCTCTTTTCCCAATAAAATATATTGATTTCTACTTTTTCCCATTCGTACAATAATTCTAGGTAAAAAATTCTATTCTAAAATTTAAAAATAGTGTAATACAATTCCCTTTGCACATCTATATCTATATCTATATCTATATCTATACTATATATAATAACAAAATCCAGAAATTTTAACTTCCCGCTCAATTCCTAAAAAATCTCTTTTTCCAATAAAATATATTAATTTCTACTTTCCCATTCGTACAATAATTCTGGGTAATAATTCTATTCTAAAATTTTAAAATAGTGTAATACAATTCCCTTTGCACATCTATCTATAATATATATAATAACAAAATCATGAAATTTTAACCTCCTGCTCAATTCCTAAAAAATCTCTTTTCCCAATAAAATATATTGATTTCTACTTTCCCATTCGTACAATTATTCTGGGTAAAAATTCTATTCTAAAATTTTAAAATAGTTTAATACAATTCCTTTTAGGAGTTCAACAGGAATGATCTTGGCTTAACACTTGTCACCATCCTAGGCCCTTAGCAGTTAGAAGTTGATATTGTTGTTATAACTGCTTTTCCCTCTCTTTTCCTCTTCTAAGCTTCTGCTGTACGTAAGAACAGATGAATGCCTTCAATGAGCTTAATGAGAATTTCTTTTCTTCCTTTATTCTTTCTTCTTCCACACTTCTTGAAGCTCTGCAACATGGTATCAGAGCAGACTAATTAGGAGCTTCCATCCACCCTACAATGGCGACAACAGCTTGGCCTTCTCTGAGCAATCGAACACCAGCGATGGAAAACACAGCAGGAAGCCCAGCCGTCAACACCAACGCGACGAATTCGACACCTCCTGCTGCTACTCCGGCGAGCAGATTGGATGGAAATGAGGTAACCTTTGATCCTCAGTCACAATCCAATCCCTACTTCCTTCATATCAATGAAAATCCGGCTTTAGAGCTGGTTTCTACCCCCCTCGAGGGTCCAAACTATCACTCGTGGGCTAGGGCAATGACAATGGCCCTCTCATGTAAAAATAAGGTTCCATTTAGCAATGGAAGCATTATGAAGCCTAGTGCAGATAACCTAGACAGATTCCTAGCCTGGGAAAGATGCAATAACATTGTGTCCACTTGGATTGTGCGCACACTTTCCCCCACCATTGCTCGTAGTGTGTTATGGATTGACACTGCCTATGGCATTTGGAATGACTTGAAAAGGAGATTTAGTCAGCAAGACTTGTTTCGGATTGCTGAACTCAAGTGTGAAATATATCAAACCAAGCAGGGGGACAATTCCTTGAATGAATATTTCACTAGACAAAAGCTTTTGTGGGATGAGCTGAGCATTCTTAGGCCTCAAATGAGTTGTATTTGCAACACAAAGTGTGAGTGTGGAAGGAAAATAGATGAGTTAAATGGACAAGCAGAAAAGGATAGACTGTCTATCTTTCTCATTGGATTGCATGAAAAGTATACAGGTGCTAGGAATCAGATCATGTTAATGAGGCCACTTCCAGACGTTAATGAGGCCTATTCTATGATTGCTCAACAAGAGAGACAGATCCACATGGCCTACAATGGTTTTGGGAGTCAGTTGTACCAGGCAGGGGAGAGTAGCACTCCTGCCAGTGCTCTACTGGCCAGAACATACACTAATCATCCTCAGCAAGGGTTCAAGAAAACATCAGGGTTTAACAAGAAACCTGTGTGTACATATTATGGGTACACAGGTCATACTCAGGACAAATGTTACAAACAGCATGGATATCCTCCCGGATGGAAACCAAGGCCAAGAAACCAATCTGTGAACCAGGTCCAAGGTCCACCAGCAACACTACATCAGAATTCTGATGGGAATATGGCATTCACTCAAGATTATGTAAAAAGGTTCATGGAGTTCATACAGGCCAAGAGATCAGTTGGAGAGAGTCTCAACTCACCTCTGGACTTCAAGTAGCCCTCGCAGGCCCTTGCCAACACTGTGGCAGTGGAATTTCATAATGAAGGTGTGCCTCCTTCGGTAAGTTCTGTTAAACATGGTAGAACAGATTGGATTATTGATAGTGGTGCTACACACCATATTGTGTGTGATTTAGAGCTGTTAAACAATAAAAAACGGACACAAAATATGTTTGTTAGCATGCCAAATGGGCAACAGGCTGCCATTGATTTCACAGGATCAGTTTACCTATCTGATGATTTGATCCTGCTCAATGTCCTCTATATCCCTGAGTTCCATTACAACTTGATGTCTGTGAGTTCTTTCATTAAACACTCTAACCACAATGTGAAGATGTACTCTGATCAATGCATTATACAGGGTGCTCCCCATGGCAAGATGATTGGAAGAGCTGAGCTAAGAAATGGACTGTATTACTTAGTTTTTCCCATTTCTGCACATTCTGTATGTAGCGCTATTTCAGTTACAAATAGATGTATTCTGTGGCATGCCAGGCTTGGGCATGCCTCACATTCAAAATTACAATCTCTGAGAGAAATAGAACCAATGATTCAGTTTAACAAGGATATGATATGTGATAGTTGCCATTTTGCAAAACAGAAAAGGCTTCCTTTTCAGTCTAGTAGTTCTTTGTCATCTAATTGTTTTGATTTGATACATATGGAGATATGGGGCCCTTATAAAGTGCCCACCACTCATGGCCATCATTACTTTCTCACAATTCTGGATGATCACAGTAGAGCTGTGTGGATTTATCTGATGAAGTCCAAGGCAGAAGTTAGAGGACTGATCATTGAGTTCTTCAATCTTATTAAGAATCAGTTTGGGGCAAACATAAAGTGTATCAGATCAGATAATGGATTGGAATTTAAGATGGTGGAATTCTTCAAACAAAAGGGAATCATACATTAGACCTCCTGCACTTACACACCTCAACAAAACAGTAGAGTGGAGAGGAAACATGGTCACTTGCTATCTACTGTTAGAGCCCTTAAATTTCAGGCCAACTTGCCAGACAGATTTTGGGGAGAATGTGTCCTACATGCAGCCTATATAATCAATAGACTCTCATCTGCTGCCATCAACAACCAAGTCCCATACCAGGTCCTGATTAAAAGGACTCCATCCTATCAACACTTGAGGATCTTTGGATGCTTAGCATATGCCACTAATGTTGGGCCAATGACAAAGATGGGATCCAGAGCCAAGAAATGTATTTTCCTTGGCTATGCAGGTGGAACAAAAGGATACAAGGTATATGACCTTGTGTCCAAAGAGCTATTCATATCCAGGGATGTTGTCTTTCATGAGCTGGTATTCCCCTTTCAACACTCTATGTCTCCAAAAGTAGGATCTGAAATCATACTTCCTACCATGATTCATGCACCTCTTGAGGATCATGAGGTGCCTCAGACTCAAGATCAAGCTAGTAGAGAAAGTGAACAAGCTTGGCCTCATCAGGTTCCCCCTCCTCAACACTCACCAGCTAGGGAAGGTGATCACAACCAATCTCATCCAGAACAATTACCAGATGAGCTGCAAAGTCCAGCAAGCAGTTATGATGAACATATTGAGTTGTCTCCTGAACTACCATCTAATAATACTCATAATCCTCAGCAACAAGACACTAGGAGATCCACCAGGAACAAACAGGCACCATGCTACTTGCAGGATTATGTCTGTCAGAATATCAAGCTAAAAACCTCCCCTCATACCATGAACAAGGTGGTAGATTACAGTGGTTTGACACCATCTTTTCAGTCATTTGTGATGACTATATCCCATCAATCTGAACCTAGAAACTACCATGAAGCAGTCAAACATGAATGCTGGAGAAAGGCTATGCAATATGAGATTGATGCTTTGCAGAAAAACAACACTTGGAAATTGGTGGATTTACCCCCCTTTAAAAAGGCCATTGGGTGCAAATGGGTGTATAAGGTGAAATATAAAGCTGATGGCAGTGTTGAAAGATATAAGGCTAGGCTTGTGGCAAAGGGATACAATCAGACTCTTGGCATTGATTACTTAGACACATTCAGCCCAGTTGCCAAGATGACCACTATTAGAACTTTGTTAGCAGTGGCAGCAGCAAAGAACTGGGAGCTTCATCAAATGGATGTGAATAATGCCTTCTTAAATGGGGATTTAGAGGAGGATGTCTACATGCAAATGCCCCTTGGATATTCTGGAAACAGTAATAACCAAGTATGCAAACTAGTCAAGTCCTTGTATGGCCTAAAACAGGCCAGTAGACAGTGGAACACCAAGCTTACACTTGCCTTACAAAGTATGGGATTTAAGCAAGCAGTCCCTGACAACTCCCTGTTTACTAGAGGTAAGGGTGAGTCCTTTGTGGCTCTATTAGTCTATGTTGATGATATTGTGATTGCAAGTGCAGATTTGAAGGTCATACAGGAAGTCAAAAAACAACTCAGCACAAACTTTCAAATAAAGGATCTAGGTCCTTTGAAATATTTCCTTGGCCTAGAAGTGGCAAGGCATAGTAAAGGCATTGCAGTGTGTCTGAGAAAATATACCATTGAGCTCCTTGAAGATACAGGTTTTTCAAATGCAAAGCCTGTTTATAGTCCTACAGTCCTTTCACACAAGTTGAGCAAAGATGAAGGTAAGCTTCTAGAGGATAACAGTCACTACAGAAGGATAATTGGCAAGTTACTCTATCTAACTGTCACCAGGCCTGACATTAGCTTTGCAACACAACAGCTTTCTCAATTCCTTGACAAACCTACAAGTCTGCATCTGCAAGCTGCATACAGAGTGCTGAGGTATTTGAAGGCAGCTCCTGGTCAAGGATTGTTCTTCCCATCCTCTTCTGACTTACACCTAAAAGCCTTTTCTGACTCAGACTGGGGAGCATGTGTTGACACCAGGAAATCTGTGACTGGCTTCAGCATTTTCCTTGGGAGTGCCTTGATCTCTTGGAAGTCCAAGAAACAGCCCACAGTCTCCAAATCCTCATCAGAAGCATAATATAGGGCTCTAGCAACTACAACATGTGAGATTCAATGGTTGAGGTTTCTATTGGCAGAATTTGGAATACAGAATAATGAGGAGGTGGCCATATATTGTGATAGCAAATCTGCTATTGCAATTGCAGAAAACACTGTATTTCATGAAAAAACTAAGCACATAGAACTTGATTGTCATCTTGTGAGAGAAAAGCTACACAAAGGGCTCATCAAACTATTTCATATCTCCTCTGAAAATCAGTTGGCTGATCCATTCACCAAGACTCATTGTCCAGCCTCTTTCCAGAATTATGTTTCCAAGCTTGGATTGCTAAACCTATACAATCCAGCTTGAGGGGGGCTTTTAGGAGTTCAACAGGAATGATCTTGGCTTGACACTTGTCACCATCCTAGGCCCTTAGCAGTTAGAAATTGATATTGTTGTTATAACTGCTTTTCCCTCTCTTTTCCTCTTCTAAGCTTCTGCTGTACATAAGAACAGATGAATGCCTTCAATGAGCTTAATGAGAATTTCTTTTCTTCCTTTATTCTTTCTTCTCCCACATTTCTTGAAGCTCCGCAACAATTCCCTTTGCACATCTATACTATATATAATAACAAAATCCTGAAATTTTAACTTCCTGCTCAATTCCTAAAAAATCTCTCTTCCCAATAAAATATATTGATTTCTACTTTCCCATTCGTACAATAATTCTGGGTAAAATTCTATTCTAAAGTTTTAAAATAGTGTAAAAAATTTTCCTTTGCACATCTATCTATCTATCTATACTATATATAATAACAAAATCCTGAAATTTTAACTTCCCGTTCAATTCCTAAAAAATCTCTCTTCCCAATAAAATATATTGATTTCTACTTTCCCATTCCTATAATAATTCTAGGTAAAAATTCTATTCTAAAATTTTAAAATAGTGTAATACAATTTCCTTTGCACATCTATACTATATATAATAACAAAATCCTGAAATTTTAACTTCCTGCTCAATTCCTAAAAAATCTCTTTTCCCAATAAAATATATTGAATTCTACTTTTCTCATTCATACAATAATTCTTGGTAAAAGTTCGATTCTAAAATTTTAAAATAGTGTAATACAATTCCCTTTGCACATCTATATATCTATATATATACTATATATAAAAACAAAATCCTGAAATTTTAACTTCCCGCTCAATTCCTAAAAAATATCTTTTCCCAATAAAATATATAGATTTCTACTTTCCCATTCGTACAATAATTCATGGTAAAAGTTCTATTCTAAAATTTTAAAATAGTGTAATACAATTCCCTTTGCACATCTATATATACTATATATAATAACAAAGTCCTGAAATTTTAACTTCCCGCTCAATTTATAAAAAATCTCTCTTCCCAAAAAAATATATAGATTTCTACTTTCCCATTCGTACAATAATTCAGGGTAAAAATTATATTCTAAAGTTTTAAAATCGTGTAATACAATTCCCTTTGCACATCTATCTATAGTATATATATATATATATATATATATATATATATATATATATATATATATATATATATATATATATATATATATATATATATAATAATAATAATAATAATAAAATCCTGAAATTTTAACATCCCCCTCAATTCCTAAAAAATCTCTCTTTCCAATAAAACATATTGATTTCTACTTTTACATTCGTACAATAATTCTGGGTAAAAATTCTATTCTAAAATTTTAAAATAGTGTAATACAATTCCCTTTGCACATCTATACTATATATAATAACAAAATCATGAAATTTTAACTTTCTGCTCAATTCCTAAAAAATCTCTTTTCCCAATAAAATATATTGAATTCTACTTTTCCCATTCATACAATAATTCTTGGTAAAAGTTCTATTCTAAAATTTTAAAATAGTGTAATACAATTCCCTTTGCACATCTATATATACTATATATAATAACAAAATCCTGAAATTTTAACTTCCCGCTCAATTCCTAAAAAATATCTTTTCCCAATAAAATATATTGATTTCTACTTTCCCATTCGTACAATAATTCATGGTAAAAGTTCTATTCTAAAATTTTAAAATAGTGTAATACAATTCCCTTTGCACATCTATATCTATATATACTATATATAATAACAATGTCCTGAAATTTTAACTTCCCGTTCAATTTCTAAAAAATCTCTCTTCCCAATAAATATATAGATTTCTACTTTCCCATTCATACAATAATTCAAGGTAAAAATTCTATTCTAAAGTTTTAAAATAGTGTAATACAATTCCCTTTGCATATCTATACTATATATAATAACAAAATCCTGGAATTTTAACTTCCTGCTGAATTCCTAAAAAATCTCTCTTCCCAATAAAATATATTGATTTCGACTTTCCCATTCGTACAACAATTCTGGGTAAAAATTCTATTCTAAAGTTTTATAATATTGTAATACAATTCCCTTCGCACAACTATCTATACTATATATAATAAAAAAAATCCTGAAATTTTAACTTCCCGCTCAATTCCTAAAAAATCTCTCTTCCCAATAAAATATATTGATTTCTACTTTCCCATTCGTATAATAATTCTAGGTAAAAATTCTATTCTAAAATTTTAAAATAGTGTAATACAATTTCCTTTGCACATCTATACTATATATAATAACAAAATCCTGAAATTTTAACTTCCTGCTCAATTCCTAAAAAATCTCTTTTCCCAATAAAATATATTGAATTCTACTTTTCTCATTCATACAATAATTCTTGGTAAAAGTTCGATTCTAAAATTTTAAAATAGTGTAATACAATTCCCTTTGCACATCTATATATATACTATATAAAAAAACAAAATCCTGAAATTTTAACTTCTCGCTCAATTCCTAAAAAATATCTTTTCCCAATAAAATATATAGATTTCTACTTTCCCATTTGTACAATAATTCATGGTAAAAGTTCTATTCTAAAATTTTAAAATAGTGTAATACAATTCCCTTTGCACATCTATATCTATATATACTATATATAATAACAATGTCCTGAAATTTTAACTTCCCGTTCAATTTCTAAAAAATCTCTCTTCCCAATAAATATATAGATTTCTACTTTCCCATTCGTACAATAATTCAAGGTAAAAATTCTATTCTAAAGTTTTAAAATAGTGTAATACAATTCCCTTTGCATATCTATACTATATATAATAACAAAATCCTGAAATTTTAACTTCCTGCTGAATTCCTAAAAAATCTCTCTTCCCAATAAAATATATTGATTTCGACTTTCCCATTCGTACAACAATTTTGGGTAAAAATTCTATTCTAAAGTTTTATAATATTGTATTACAATTCCCTTCGCACAACTATCTATACTATATATAATAAAAAAAATCCTGAAATTTTAACTTCCCGCTCAATTCCTAAAAAATCTCTCTTCCCAATAAAATATATTGATTTCTACTTTCCCATTCGTATAATAATTCTAGGTAAAAATTCTATTCTAAAATTTTGAAATAGTGTAATACAATTTCCTTTGCACATCTATACTATATATAATAACAAAATCCTGAAATTTTAACTTCCTGCTCAATTCCTAAAAAATCTCTTTTCCCAATAAAATATATTGAATTCTACTTTTCTCATTCATACAATAATTCTTGGTAAAAGTTCGATTCTAAAATTTTAAAATAGTGTAATACAATTCCCTTTGCACATCTATATATCTATATATATACTATATATAAAAACAAAATCCTGAAATTTTAACTTCCCGCTCAATTCCTAAAAAATATCTTTTCCCAATAAAATATATAGATTTCTACTTTCCCATTCGTACAATAATTCATGGTAAAAGTTCTATTCTAAAATTTAAAAATAGTGTAATACAATTCCCTTTGCACATCTATATATACTATATATAATAACAAAGTCCTGAAATTTTAACTTCCCGCTCAATTTCTAAAAAATCTCTCTTCCCAAAAAAATATATAGATTTCTACTTTCCCATTCGTACAATAATTCAGGGTAAAAATTATATTCTAAAGTTTTAAAATCGTGTAATACAATTCCCTTTCCACATCTATCTATAGTATATATATATATATATATATATATATATATATATATATATATATATATATATATATATATATAATAATAATAATAATAATAATAATAATAATAATAATAATAATAATAATAATAATAATAACAAAATCCTGAAAGTTTAACATCCCCCTCAATTCCTAAAAAATCTCTCCTCCCAATAAAACATATTGATTTCTACTTTTACATTCGTACAATAATTCTGGGTAAAAATTCTATTCTAAAATTTTAAAATAGTGTAATACAATTCCCTTTGCACATCTATACTATATATAATAACAAAATCATGAAATTTTAACTTTCTGCTCAATTCCTAAAAAATCTCTTTTCCCAATAAAATATATTGAATTCTACTTTTCCCATTCATACAATAATTCTTGGTAAAAGTTCTATTCTAAAATTTTAAAATAGTGTAATACAATTCCCTTTGCACATCTATATATATACTATATAAAAAAACAAAATCCTGAAATTTTAACTTCTCGCTCAATTCCTAAAAAATATCTTTTCCCAATAAAATATATAGATTTCTACTTTCCCATTCGTACAATAATTCATGGTAAAAGTTCTATTCTAAAATTTTAAAATAGTGTAATACAATTCCCTTTGCACATCTATATCTATATATACTATATATAATAACAATGTCCTGAAATTTTAACTTCCCGTTCAATTTCTAAAAAATCTCTCTTCCCAATAAATATATAGATTTCTACTTTCCCATTCGTACAATAATTCAAGGTAAAAATTCTATTCTAAAGTTTTAAAATAGTGTAATACAATTCCCTTTGCATATCTATACTATATATAATAACAAAATCCTGGAATTTTAACTTCCTGCTGAATTCCTAAAAAATCTCTCTTCCCAATAAAATATATTGATTTCGACTTTCCCATTCGTACAACAATTCTGGGTAAAAATTCTATTCTAAAGTTTTATAATATTGTAATACAATTCCCTTCGCACAACTATCTATACTATATATAATAAAAAAAATCCTGAAATTTTAACTTCCCGCTCAATTCCTAAAAAATATCTTTTCCGAATAAAATATATAGATTTCTACTTTCTCATTCGTACAATAATTCAGTGTAAAAATTCTATTCTAAAGTTTTAAAATCTCTCTTCCCAACAAAATATATAGATTTCTACTTTCCCATTCGTACAATAATTCAGTGTAAAAATTCTATTCTAAAGTTTTAAAATAGTGTAATACAATTCCCTTTGCATATCTATACTATATATAATAACAAAATCCTGGAATTTTAACTTCCTGCTGAATTCCTAAAAAATCTCCCTTCCCAATAAAATATATTGATTTCGACTTTCCCGTTCGTATAATAATTCTGGGTAAAAATTCTATTCTAAAGTTTTATAATATTGTAATACAATTCCCTTTGCACAACTATCTATACTATATATAATAAAAAAAATCCTGAAATTTTAACTTCCCGCTCAATTCCTTAAAAATCTCTCTTCCCAACAAAATATATTGATTTCTACTTTCCCATTCGTACAATAATTCTGGGTAAAAATTCTATTATAAAGTTTTAAAATAGTGTAATACAATTCCCTTTGCATATGTATACTATATATAATAACAAAATCCTGAAATTTAACTGCCTGCTGAATTCCTAAAAAATCTCTCTTCCCAATAAAATATATTGATTTCGACTTTCCCATTCGTACAATAATTCTGGGTAAAAATTCTATTCTAAAGTTTTATAATATTGTAATACAATTCCCTTCGCACAACTATCTATACTATATATAAAAAAAAAATCCTGAAATTTTAACTTCCCGCCCAATTCCAAACAAATATCTCTTCCTAATAAAATATATTGATTTTTTCTTTCTCATTGGTACAATAATTCTGCTTTAAAATTCTATTCTAATAATATAAAATAGTGTAATACAATCTATCTATACTATATATAAACACAAAATCCTGAAATTTTAACTTTCCGCCCAATTCCTAACAAATCTCTCTTCCAAATAAAATATATTGATTTCTACTTTCACATTCGTACAATAATTCTGCTTTAAAATTCTATTCTAATATTATAAAATAGTGTAATACAATCTTATCTATACTATACATAAAAATAAAATCCTGAAATTTTAACTTCCCGCCCAATTCCTAAAAAATCTCTCTTCCTAATAAAATATATTAATTTCTACTTTTCCATTCGTACAATAATTCTGCGTTAAAATTCTGTTCTAATATTATAAAATAGTGTAATACAATCTATACTATATATAAAAACAAAATCCTGAAATTTTAACTTCCCGCCCAATTCCTAACAAATCTCTCTTCCTAATAAAATATATTGATTTCTACTTTCTCATAAAATTCTATTCTAATATTATAAAATAGTGTAATACAATCTATACTAGTCTATACTATATGTAAAAACAAACTCTTGAAAATTTAACTTTCCGCCCAATTCCTAACAAATCTCTCTTCCTAATAAAATATATTGATTTCTACTTTCTCATAAAATTCTATTCTAATATTATAAAATAGTGTAATACAATCTATACTAGTCTATACTATATATAAAAACAAAATCCTGAAATTTTAACTTTCCGCCCAATTCCTAAAAACTCTCTCTTCCTAATAAAATATATTGATTTCTAGTTTCGCATAAAATTCTATTCTAATAATAAAATAGTGTAATACAATATATCTATACTATATATAAAAACAAAATCCTGAAATTTTAACTTCCTGCTCAATTTCTAACAAATCTCTCTTCCCAATATAATATATAGATTTCTACTTTCCCATTCGTACAATAATTCTGGGTAAAAATTCAATTCTAAAATTTTAAAATAGTTTAATACAATTCCCTATGCACAACTATACTATCTATACTATATATAATAACAAAATCCTGAAATTTTAACTTCCAGCTCACCAGGACTATGTGGTCCAATGGTACCCGGGTTGGACTTCCATTAGGAAGGTTGTGAGTTCAAGCCTCAATGGAAGCGTTATTAGCTCTTTGTGTTTCAGTAGGTTGAGAAAGTATATGAACAGATACTACAATGTAATAGAGCTAGTAGCATTCAAAAAAAAAAAAAAAAAACTTCCAGCTCAATTCCTAAAAAATCTCATTTCCCAATAAAATATATTAACTTCTACTTTTCCATTCGTACAATAATTCTGGGTAAAAAATTCTATTCTTGAATTTTAAAATAGTGTAATACAATTCCCTTTGCACATCTATCTATATCTATCTATACTATATATAATAACCCTTTGCACATCTATCTATATCTATCTATACTATCTATACTATATATAACAACAAAATCATTAAATTTTAACTTTCCGCTCAATTCCTAAAAAAATCTCTCTTCCCAATAAAATATATTGATTTCTACTTTCCCATTCGTACAATATATCTGGGTAAAAATTCTATTCTAAAATTTTAAAATAGTGTAATACAATTCCCTTTGCACATCTATACTATATATAATAACAAAATCCTGGAATTTTAACTTCCCGCTGAATTCCTAAAAAATCTCTCTTCCCAATAAAATATATTTATTTCTACTTTTCCATTCGTACAATAATTCTAGTTAAAAATTCTATTCTAAAGTTTTATAATAGTGTAATACAATTCCCCTCGCACATCTATCTATACTATATATAACAAAAAAAATCCTGAAATTTTAACTTCCCGCTCAATCCCTTAAAAATCTCAATTCCCAATAAAATATATTGATTTCGACTTTTCCATTCGTACAATAATTCTGGGTAAAAATTCTATTATAAAGTTTTAAAATAGTGTAATACAATTCCCTTTGCATATCTATCTATACTATCTATACTATATATAAAAATAAAATCCTGAAATTTTAACTTCCCGCCCAATTCCTAACAAATCTCTCTTCCTAATAAAATATATTGATTTCTACTTTCCCATTCGTACAATAATTCTGCTTTAAATTCTATTCTAATAATATAAAATAGTGCAATACAATCTATCTATACTATATATAAACACAAAATCCAGAAATTTTAACTTCCGGCCCAATTCCTAACAAATCTCTCTTCCTAATAAAATATATTGATTTCTACTTTCACATTCGTACAATAATTCTGCTTTAAAAATCTATTCTAATATTATAAAATAGTGTAATACAATCTATCTATACTATATATAAAAATAATATCCTGAAATTTTAACTTCCAGCCCAATTTCCAAAAAATCTCTCTTCCTAATAAAATATATTGATTTCTACTTTCCCAGTACAATAATTCTGCGTTAAAATTCTATTCTAAAATTATAAAATAGTGTAATACAATCTATACTATATATAGAAACAAAATCCGGAAATTTTAACTTCCCGCCCAATTCCTAACAAATCTCTCTTCCTAATAAAATATATTGATTTCTACTTTCGCATTCGTACAATAATGCTGCGTTAAAATTCTATTCTAATATTATAAAATAGTGTAATACAATCTATCTATACTATATATAAAAATAATATCCTGAAATTCTAACTTCCCGCCCAATTCCTAACAAATCTTTCTTCCTAATAAAATATATTGATTTCCACTTTCCCATTCGTACAATAATTCGACGTTAAATTCTATTCTAATATTATAAAATAGTGTAATACAATCTATCTATACTATATATAAAAACAAAATCCTGAAATTTCAACTTCCCGCCTAATTCCTAACAAATCTCTCTTCCTAATAAAATATATTGATTTCTAGTTTCCCATTCGTATAATAATTCTGCGTTAAAATTCTATTCTTATATTATAAAATAGTGTAATACAATCTATCTATACTATATATAAAAATAAAATCCTGAAATTTTAACTTCCAACCCAATTCCTAAAAAACTCTCTTTCTAATAAAATATATTGATTTCTACTTTCCCATTCGTACAATAATTCAGCGTTAAAATTCTATTCTAATATTATAAAATAGTGTAATACAATCTATACTATATATAAAAACAAAATCGAGAAATTTTAACTTCCCGCCCAATTCCTAACAAATCTCTCTTCCTAATAAAATATATTAATTTCTACTTTCCCATAAAATTCTATTCTAATATTATAAAATAGTGTAATACAATCTATACTAGTCTATACTATATATAAAAACAAAATCCTGAAATTTTAACTTCCCGCCCAATTCCTAGAAAATCTCTCTTCCTAATAAAATATATTGATTTCTACTTTCCCATAAAATTCTATTCTAATAATATAAAATAGTGTAATACAATCTATCTATACTATATATAAAAACAAAATCCAGAAATTTTAACTTCCGGCCCAATTCCTAACAAATCTCTCTTCCTAATAAAATATATTGATTTCTACTTTCACATTCGTACAATAATTCTGCTTTAAAAATCTATTCTAATATTATAAAATAGTGTAATACAATCTATCTATACTATATATAAAAATAATATCCTGAAATTTTAACTTCCAGCCCAATTTCCAAAAAATCTCTCTTCCTAATAAAATATATTGATTTCTACTTTCCTAGTACAATAATTCTGCGTTAAAATTCTATTCTAAAATTATAAAATAGTGTAATACAATCTATACTATATATAAAAACAAAATCCGGAAATTTTAACTTCCCGCCCAATTCCTAACAAATCTCTCTTCCTAATAAAATATATTGATTTCTACTTTCGCATTCGTACAATAATGCTGCGTTAAAATTCTATTCTAATATTATAAAATAGTGTAATACAATCTATCTATACTATATATAAAAATAATATCCTAAAATTCTAACTTCCCGCCCAATTCCTAACAAATCTTTCTTCCTAATAAAATATATTGATTTCCACTTTCCCATTCGTACAATAATTCGACGTTAAATTCTATTCTAATATTATAAAATGGTGTAATACAATCTATCTATACTATATATAAAAACAAAATCCTGAAATTTCAACTTCCCGCCTAATTCCTAACAAATCTCTCTTCCTAATAAAATATATTGATTTCTAGTTTCCCATTCGTATAATAATTCTGCGTTAAAATTCTATTCTTATATTATAAAATAGTGTAATACAATCTATCTATACTATATATAAAAATAAAATCCTGAAATTTTAACTTCCAACCCAATTCCTAAAAAACTCTCTTTCTAATAAAATATATTGATTTCTACTTTCCCATTCGTACAATAATTCAGCGTTAAAATTCTATTCTAATATTATAAAATAGTGTAATACAATCTATACTATATATAAAAACAAAATCGAGAAATTTTAACTTCCCGCCCAATTCCTAACAAATCTCTCTTCCTAATAAAATATATTGATTTCTACTTTCCCATAAAATTCTATTCTAATATTATAAAATAGTGTAATACAATCTATACTAGTCTATACTATATATAAAAACAAAATCCTGAAATTTTAACTTCCCGCCCAATTCCTAGAAAATCTCTCTTCCTAATAAAATATATTGATTTCTACTTTCCCATAAAATTCTATTCTAATAATATAAAATAGTGTAATACAATCTATCTATACTATATATAAAAACAAAATCCTGAAATTTTAACTTCCCGCCCAATTCTTAACAAATCTCTCTTCCTAATAAAATATATTGATTTCTACTTTCTCATTTGTACAATAATTCTGCGTTAAAATTCTATTCTAATAAAATAAAATAGTGTAATACAATCTATCTATACCATATATATAAACAAAATCCTGAAATTTTAACATTCTGCCCAATTCCTAAAAAATCTCTCTTCCTAATAAAATATATTGATTTCTACTTTCCCATTCGTACAATAAGTCTGCGTTAAAATTCTATTCTAATAATATAAAATAGTGTTATACAATCTATCTATACTATATATAAAAACAAAATCCTGAAATTTTAACTTTCCGCCCAATTCCTAAAAAATCTCTCTTCCTAATAAAATATATTGATTTCTACTTTCTCATAAAATTCTATTATAATATTATAAAATAGTGTAATACAATCTAGACTATATATATTAAAGCAAAATCCTGAAATTTTAACTTTCCGCGCAATTCCTAAAAAATCTCTCTTCCTAATAAAATATATTGATTTCTACAATAATTCTGGGTTAAAATTTTGTTGTAATATTATAAAACTGTGTAATACTATTCCTACTCTAATCTATATCTATTTTATATATCATTGTTGCATCTATACTATATATAAAAACAAAATCCTGAAATTTTGACTTCCCGCCCAATTCATAAAAAATATCTCTTCCTAATAAAATATATTGATTTCTACAATAATTCTGGGTTAAAATTTTATTGTAATATTATAAAATTGTGTAATACTATTCATATTCTAATCTATATCTATTTTATATATCAGTGTTGCAAAAATCGTGTCCCTGGCCGTGGCGAGGATGGCCGGTGGCCGGAATCGGCCGCCTCGCCGGCTGAACCGGCCTTTAATTTTAATTTTAATTTTTTTTAAGTTGTAAAGTGTCGAAAGTTCGTCAAGGCATAACTTTTGACTCCGTTGTCCGTTTTGGACAAATATTTTTTTGAATTCGCGTATTTTTTCGAGATCTATCCACCGCAAATTGCCGTAGGCGATTTGGCCCACCAATTTCTTAAAAAAATACTTTATTAAAGAGTTTTTAAGAAAAAACTATGAGAACCTTATGTTTTATTAATGAATTTTAAAAATTTTTAATTAAACAATTGTCCCGTGCATTATTTAATAATCTTTCTTTATAATTGGTCAAATTATTTAATTATGGTAAATTTGGGAATAATTAATGATGGTAATAGAAATCCTAGAAGAATATAGAATTGAACAATATTTAATTATTGTTTTGTTATTATTGTGACTCACGGAATACAAGAGTTAATGCCATTTTTGGTCCAAGACTTATTGGGGCATTGACACTTTTCATCCTCCAATTGCCATTTAGTAGCCACTGTTATTGATCGTTGGACAGTTTTGATCCTCCGTCAATGACACCGTTTGTTGACCGTGAATTAGAAGGATTTTTCTGTCTTTTTATGTTCTAATCCTTATATTTCTCCATCCATTGGTCACTGCAACATCCATTTCTTCAAACTGAGGTTATCCGCTTTAGTCCTTTCTAACATTAAGAAACCATCTTCACCCAACTAACAATCACGAATTTTACATTTGACATCAATCTCAAGATAATGGAAACAAGTGCAGTTGGAATAGAAAGGGCGTTAGTCCATGCCTGTGGAAATTTTGTCGAGCATACAACATAACTAGCAAAGTCAGGAATATCACCCAACCCCTTCCTTAACCTTTCTGCATCAACTATAATAGGTATGCCCCTACTCTTTGCCTCCTGCACTACAATCAAAGCAGTCTCATGCAGCCTTCCATCTAAGTAGACAATATTTACTCCAAGCGCTGAAGACAATTTTGATTTGGGTATGTAGACCCTTAGATATCATGGGTGGATATCCTGGAGTGAAAATGCACGTGCGAGTTTTTTTTTTTTTTTTTTTTGGTTGTCAACAATGACATATGTGAATGGTGAGTTTCCTCCTTTGGACACCACCATAAAAGATGTATCAACACCATCCCTTTCAAGCTCATCAAGTATTCTTTCGCCATGCGAGTCATCAGCAACCTTAGATATGATCCTTGGATTAAGACCAAGACGAATTTTATCATCCGGGTTTTATCAAAGCATTGCCAGTGTTACCACCTCCTTGAACATCAAAGCTGGTGCTCCGAATTTTATCATCCGGGTTGGGGAATGAAGTTACAACATCCAGGATTGGAAAAGGAATTTCATTAACAACATAACAACAGGATTACAGAGTATATCTAACTCTAACTGATCCTATCAAATAGCTAAACTAAGTCAAGCTATCTAAGCCACATAATATAAAACATATAAGACAAATAATAATAATAATAATAATAATAATAATAATAATAATAATAATAATAATAATAATAATAATAATAATAATAATAATAATAACTTATACTAACACACCCCCTCAAGCACAAGGTTGGAGGGCAACAACATTGAGCTTGTCACGCATAGCAGCAAAGCGCGGAGCAAGTAGTGGCTTCGTCAAGATATCTGCAAGCTGATCTGTCGTAGAAACATAATTGACAAGGAAGTCACCCGAAGCCACCTTATCACGGACGAAGTGATAATCTATTTCCACATGTTTCGTACGTGCATGGAACACCGGATTAGCACACAGATACGTGGCCCCTAGATTGTCACACCATAACGTTGCAGGCTTCCCGGAATGTAACCCAAGTTCGCGCAGCAAAGAAACTACCCAAGTAACCTCGGCGGAGACATCAGCCAAGGCCTTGTATTCGGCCTCAGTGGAGGACCTAGCGACATTACGCTGCTTCTTCGAGAGCCAGGAGATCAAATTATCACCAAGGTAGACAGCAAACCCGCTCGTGCTTTTCCTATCCATTGGACAACCAGCCCAATCAGAGTCTGAATAAGCGTGAATATCGGATGATGCAGACGGAGAAATCCGAAGCCCCAAGCTCAGAGTACCCTTAATATACCGTAGTACTCGTTTCACCATACCCCAGTGTTCCTCCGTAGGCGCGTGCATAAACTGACATAGACGGTTTACAGCAAAACTCAAATCCGACCTCGTAATGGTTAAGTACTGTAACGCCCCGACAATGCGCCGATACTGGGTAGGATTATCATAGAGCTGAGTGGAAGGTGTGGCAGTTTTCGTGACGGCTGCTGGTGTGGTAAGAGGCTTACAGTCAACCATACCCGAACGCCCTAACAGATCAGTCATATAGCGCCGCTGTGATAGAATCATCCCGCTAGTAGACGAAACCGTCTCAATACCCAAGTAGAAACCCGGTGAGCCTAGATCCCGAATCTTGAAGGTAGAGGCTAGCTGCTGTAGGATAGTATTAACCACCGTGCTGTCGTTCCCCATCATAATTATGTCGTCCACATATACAAGAAGATAGACACGTGCAACACCTAAAGTGTAGTAAAACAAGGATACATCTGTCTTTGACGATTTGAACCCCGCTGTTAATAGATAATCGTGAAGACGCTTAAACCAAACACGTGGGGCCTGTTTAAGACCATATAATGACCGCTGTAAATGGCAAACATGCCCTGGTGTGGACGGGTCCTCATACCCCGGTGGTTGCTTCATGTAAACTGTTTCTGCTAGGTGGCCGTTCAAAAAGGCGTTGTGAACATCTAGTTGTCGTAGGGTCCATTTGTTGGTTACGGCTAGAGAAAACAAGAGTCTGACCGTGGTTGGTTTTACAACTGGGCTGAATGTGTCGAAGAAGTCTTCCCCAGCTACCTGATTGAACCCTTTGGCTACCAACCGAGCCTTGTACCGTTCCACTGACCCATCTGCAGTACGTTTCGTCCGGAATACCCACTTGCACCCAATTATATTCATGTGTGGCTCGGGAGGAACTAGACGCCAAGTTTGATTATGTAACAAGGCGTTGAATTCTTGATCCATGGCCTCTCGCCAGTGGGGATGCCGTACAGCTTGCGAGTAACAAGTGGGATCAGTGACCGCTGTTAAAGCCTGGAATGGTTCCGATGTGCCTTTGGTCATGTGACGAAGGCGAATAACATGATCACGACCTTGCGGTTGTGCACGCCGTTTGCGAGTTCGTACCGGAGCAGTCTGTGTGATTGCCAACTGTGGTGGAGTCCTAGCCAGTGGTAATGGTTCACTTTCAGGCTGTACAGTGCTAGGTGGCGAAATGTGACTGCTGGGTGCGGGTAGGCACAAGGGTGCTGCTGCCCAAGGTATCTCCGGAGGTGTAGAGACCTGTGTGTAATTTCCTGTTGCAAAAGGAAAGTTAGTCTCGTCAAACCGCACATGGCGGCAGATGTAGGCTTTCCCAGTCGCCAAGTCAACACATCTATATCCCCTAAAAGAGGGTGGGTAACCTAGGAAGACACAAGGAATAGAGCGGTACTCGATTTTGTGTCGATTGTATGGACGGAGATGCGGGTAGCATCGACACCCAAAGACTCGGAGGAAATTGTAGGGAGGTGACGTTTTGAATAAGCGGGTGTATGGACTTTCAAAATTAATTGCTGACAATGGTAAGTAGTTGATTAAACATGTTGCTGTTTCAAAGGCGTAGTCCCAATATTGTTGCGGGACTTTGCCTTCAGCAAGTAGGGTGAGACCTGTTTCAACTACATGCCGGTTTCGGCGTTCGACTTTGCCATTTTGTTCATGTGTATAGGCACATGATTGGCGATGATTTATGCCTAGAGTTTGGAATATTGTATGGAGTTTGCGGTATTCACCCCCTAGATCGGACTGAATAGACTTGATAGAGCGCGAAAACTGCCGCTCTACCAGGACACGAAACGACTCAAAAACTTTATATATGTCTGATTTCACCCTTAATGGGTAAAACCAGCAAAATCTGGAATAATCGTCTACAAATAAACAAAAATAACGATTACCACTACTAGATAGTTCTGGGGAAGGCCCCCAAATATCGGTGAAAATTAAATCAAGTACATTATCACTGGAATAGGGAACACTATCTAGTTTAAAACGGGACGATTTGCCCAGATGACACGATGCACATTGCTCGGGAGTTGTGTTTTTATTGATTGTGACGGGACAGCTTTGCAACACTTTATTTAAGACTTGACTGTGCGGGTGACCAAGCCGGTTATGCCACACGGTGGGAGAAGCACGGGAACTGACGAACGCATATTGTGACCGTAACTTCGGAACCTTGTACAACCCGCCAGACGTGGATCCTTTAAGTAGAACCGCCTTGGTTGTGGAATCCTTCACAAAAAACGAATCATTATGAAATTCAAAAAAGACTTTGTTGTCATTAGTAAACTTATGAACGGACAATAATGGAACAGACAAACGAGGAACATATAACACATCATTTAAGTGGAGAGTTTTAGTTTTGGACGGAATAGACGTGTGACCGACGCGTGAGATGGCCAAACCTGCCCCATTGCCGACACGTAACACATCCGATCCACCATATTCCTCGGAATTGCCAATCATTGACACGTCGGGAGTGGCGTGCGCGGTGGCCCCGGTGTCGGGATACCACCCATCCGAAGCATGCGTTACGGAGGCCGATGGTGCTTCTCCGGACACGGCTACATGCGCCTGAGCGGGTGGTTGCGTAGAACACCGCTTAAAACAATAAACGACCGTGTGACCGTGGGAGCGGCAAATTTGACACCGCTGATTCCCACGGCCTCCACGACCGCCACCACGATTCGAGCTTCGGCCACCATTACCGCTAGAACCCCGTCCACCGCCACGGTTCTGATTTCGACCGCCACCCGAACTGCCTGAGCCGCGGCCCTGTCTGGCGTACAATGCAGTGTCAGCCACGCCACTGTCCAGAGATGGGTAGTCATCAACTAATATAAACTCATGTGCCTGCAAATAATCAGACAAGTGAGATATAGAAACCGGATTTCCGGTGGCTGTCAGTGCGGTGGCAAGAGGTTTCAGTTCCGGACGCAGCCCACGTATGATGTACAAATTTTGTTCCATCAGTGTTAACGGTCGGCCGGCCTGAAGTAATGCCTCTACGAGAACGCCGGCGCGCCCGAGATAGTCCGCCGTGGTCGCGTTCCCCTGCCTGAGCATCTGAAATTGCGACAGTAAGTTGAGACATCTGGCCTGACTTGATGAGCCCAGCGCGCCGGTGATGGAGGACCATATTTCCGCCGCCGTATTCCGCCCGAGCGCAAGGTGCAGAGTCTCATCCGCCATTGATGAGACCAAGAGAGAGATGATGGTCTGGTCTTGTTTCACCCAGGCCTTGTAGGCCGGATTCGGAGTGGCCAGAACAGCATGGCTGGAGGAGGCGTCATCTGAGGCCGGCGATCTGCTCCGGTGGGCAAGGGTGGGTGCCGTCGACGAAGCCCAGGAGCTCCTGGCCTCGGAGGAAAGACACGGTTTGCATACGCCAGAAGAGGTAATTCTTCAGCGTTAATTTCATCATGACGTAGTGGTGAGCCCCGGCGAGGGAATCGCCGGTTGCCGGAGCTCCGCTGTCTGTGGCCGTGCGATCTGAGCCGGATGACATGGTCAATTGAAGTGCGGGAAGGGAGGGGATAATTTGTGGTGGAGGTTGGAGAGATCGGAAAATCCTAGTCTGATACCAGATTGGAAAAGGAATTTCGTTAACAACATAACAACAGGATTACAGAGTATATCTAACTCTAACTGATCCTATCAAATAGCTAAACTAAGTCAAGCTATCTAAGCCACATAATATAAAACATATAAGACAAATAATAATAATAATAATAATAATAATAATAACTTATACTAACACAGGAAGTCAACACCGGCCATTCCAACACCTCAGACAATGCGATTTTTGGGGAGCGACGGATTCCACATTTTCAGCTTGAAACTTCAATGAATTTCAGGTAGAATAACAGAGTTTTTGAGGTTGTGCACCAAGTAGTTGTGTCCAGAGAGAGAGAAAGAGATGGGAAGGATATTTGTGGTAAATATGGAAGGGAGGACTTACAGGTGCAAATTCTACATCTCGCCATCTACAACTACAACTGCTATTTACCATAGGAGGGTTCGCCGACCTGCTGCCCTCTCTGCTTCGCCGGAACCAAAAACCACCGGTGAAGGCCCCAACCTCGCCAGATCTGTTGCTGCACCGCCAGATCTGCCTTACTGGTCCGTCGCCGGAAGGAGTTACTGCCTCGTATGCTCGCTGCCGTACCCACAACTCGCCGGAGAAGAACCTCGCTGCTACTCACTACCGACGGTTACTACTTAGCCGCCAAGTCTCGCCATCTCGCCTCACAGGAGTAACAGCAGCGCTGGTCTAAACAAGATTAGAAGAATAAGACATAAAAAGATAGAAAAGCCCTTCTAATTCACGGTCAACAAACAGCTTCACTGACGGAGGATCAAAACTGTCCAACGATCAATAACAGTGTCTACTAAGTGGCAATTTTTATTATGGAGGATGAAAAGTGTCAATGCCTCAATAATTCTAGGACCAAAAATGGCGTTAACTCCGGAATACAATACAAGAATATTTAATTATGGTTATATTATTATTGTGCCTCACGACCATTATATACTAACAATACTTGAAAAGAAACTAATAATAATAATAATAATAATAATAATAATAATAATAATAATAATAATAATAATAATAATAATAATAATAATAACAATAACAATAACAATAACAATAACAATAACAATAACAATAACAATAACAATAACAATAACAATAACAATAACAATAACAATAACAATAACAATAACAATAACAATAACAATAACAATAACAATAACAATAACAATAACAATAACAATAACAATAACAATAACAATAACAATAATAATAATAATAATAATAATAATAATAATAATAATAATAATAATAATAATAATAATAATAATATAAGTGGTAATAATCTATACTATATATAATAACAAAATCCTGAAATTTTAACTTTCCGCCCGATTCCTAAAAAATTTCTCTTCCTGATAAAATATATTGATTTCTACTTTCCCATTCGTACAATAATTCTGGGTTAAAATTCTATTCTAATATATTATAAAATAGTGTAATACAATTCCTATTGTAATCAATCAATCTATACTTCTATACTATATATAATAACAAAATCCTGAAATTTTAACTTTCCGCCCGATTCCTAAAAAATCTCTCTTCCTGATAAAATATATTGATTTCTACTTTCCCATTCGTACAATAATTCTGGGTTAAAATCCTATTCTAATATATTATAAAATAGTGTAATACAATTCCTATTGTAATCAATCAATCTATATCTATACTATATATAATAACAAAATCCTGAAATTTTAACTTCCCGCCCGATTCCTAAAGAATCTCTCTTCCTAATAAAATATATTAATTTCTACTTTCCCATTCGTACAATAATTCTGGGTTAAAATTTTATTCTCATATTATAAAATAGTGTAAAACAATTCCTATTGTAATCAATCAATATAGTATTTTCACCCGTGCGTTGCACGGAATGAATTTGTTAAATTGTGTAATACAATTCCTATTGTAATACAATATTATAAAATTGTCTAATACTATTCCTATTCTAATCTATATCTATACTATATATCAGTGTTGCAAAAATCGCGCCGCTGGCCGCGGCGAGGAAGGCTGGAATCGGCCTCCTCCGCAGTTACCTTGCCGGCTGAATCGGCGATTATTTTATTTTATTTTTTAAGTTGTAAAGTGTCAACAGTTCGGCAAGGCATAAATTTTGGCTCGATTGTCCGTTTTGGACAAAAGTTTTTTTGAAATCGCGTATTTTTTCGAGATCTATTTACCGCAAACTGCCGCAGGCGGTTTGACCCATCAATTTTTTTTAAAAATGCTTTATTAAATAGTTTCTAAGAAAAAAAACTATGAGAACCTTATGTTTTATTAATAAATTTTTAAAATTTTGAATTAAAAAATTGTCTCGTGCATTATTTAATAATCTCTCTTTATAATTGGTCAAATTATTTAATTATGGTAAATTAGCGAATAATTAATGATGGTAATAGAAATCCTAGAAGAATATAGAATTGCAGAATATTTAATTATTGTTATATTATTATTGTGACTCAAGGAATACAATACAAGAATATTTAATTATGGTTATGTTATTATTGTGCCTCACGGCCATTATATACTAACAGAACTTGAGAAGAAACTAATAATAATAATAATATAATAATAATATAAGTGGTAATAATAATATCTAAAAGTAATTAAGTGTTAATAATAATAGTAAGAATATTAACGTAAGAAATATAACACTAGAATAAATCATAATAATTAATAACTATAGTCTCGGATTAAATTTAGAATTGTCAGGAAAGATAAGTGACCTCTAGTGAAATTAACTCTTAAATAATTATATATTGATTTAAATATTCTTAATATATTACAACAATTCCATTCCGTGCATCGCACGGGTGAAAATACTAGTATATATAATAATAACAAAATCATGAAATTTTAACTTCCCGCCAAATTCCTAAAAAATCTCTGTTCCCAGTAAAATATATTGATTTCTATTTTCCCATTAGTACAATAATTCTGGGTTAATGTTGTGATGTGTCAAAAGTTCGGCAAGGCATAACTTTTGGCCCACCAATTTCTAAAAATAAAATACTTTATTAAATAGTTTCTAAGAAAAAACTATGAGAACCTTATGTTTTATTAATGAATTTTTAAATTTTTTAATTAAAAAATTGTCCCGTGCATTATTTAATAATCTCTCTTTATAATTGGTTAAATTATTTAATTATGGTAAATTAGGGAATAATTAATGATGGTAATAGAAATCCTAGAAGACTATTAGAATTGAAGAATATTTAATTATTTTTATATTATTATTGTGACTCACGGAATACAACACAAGAATATTTAATTATGGTTATATTATTATTGTGTGCCACACGGCCATTATATACTAAGTGGTAAAAATAATATCTAAAAGTAATAATAATAATAATATAATAATAATAATATAAGTGGTAAAAATAGTATCTAAAAGTAATTAAGTGTTAATAATAGTAAGAATATTAACGTAAGAATTATAACATAGAATAAATCGTAATAATTAATGACTATAGTCTAAGATTAAATTTGGAATTGTCAGGAAAGATAAGCGACCTCTGGTGAAATTAACTCTTTATCGATTTAAATATTCTTAATATATTACAACGATTCCATTCCGTGCATCGCACAGGTGAAAATACTAGTAGTAAAAAAAATAAAATCCTACCAAAAATTAGAAAAATAAAAAAAGAATCTTAATTCGCGAGAAATAGAAAAAGAAACGGAATTCACTGATTAATTAATACTAATAATAATCATTAAAAAAGTTAGCAGTAAAATAGGAAATTAAAAAAAGGGATCCGTAATTCACTAAAAATGGAAAAAGAAATGAAATTCACTCATTAATACTAATAATAATCAGTAAAATTGGAAAATAAAAAAGAATTCTTAATTCAATGAAAATGAAAAAAAGGAAATGAAAGGTTGTTAAAAAAAAAGGTCATAATAAGGATAACAGTAAAAAAAAAAATCTTACCAAAAAAATTGAAAAAAAATATTCACTAAAAATAGAAAAAGAAACGAAATTCATTAATACTAATAATAATCAGTTAAATAGGAAAATATAAAATGATTATCAATCAATAATATTATTAAAAACAAAAACCTCCTTCCTTACTTTCCCGCCCAAACAATATAAAAAGACAAAATATATATATACTACAATTAAAAATAAAATTCTATTTACTTGATTTCCCTCCCAAACAATAGTAAATAATACTGGTAAATTAAAAAAAGGATGGAAATAAATAAAAAAAAACAAAAATATTTCACAATAATATTCTACATCATCAATTAAAAATGGAATGAAAATGAGGTAAATTGGAAAAAGAAATAAATATTAATAATAGACAAAAAATTAAAGATAAAAAAAGAACAAAAATTAGGTTAATTGAAAAGGAAATGAATATTAATAATTGTCTAAAAATAAAAAAGAAATTATCCATAATTAATTAAAATAGAAAATAAAAATGGTCAGATCATTGCATTTAATTTTTTCACAATAATATTACACATTATAATACATCAAATTATAATTATGTCATAAATCTTTCACAATTTTAAACAATAGAATGAAAATATCTCAATAATAATATTCTACATAATCAAGTAAATTTAAATTAAAAATGAAAAGGAAATATTTTAATAATAATATTCTACATCATCAATAGCATAGGCATATTTTAAACAATAGTAAAGGTAAATTAAAAATGCAACGCAAAATGAAATGGAAATATTTCAATAATAATATTCTACATCATCAATTAAAAATGAAACAAAAATTGGGTAAAAATATCATTGCATATGATATTTTAATTGACTAAAAATAAAAAGAAATAATTGGCTGAAAATGAATATGATATTACAAATTGACTGAAAATATAAAAGGAAATAAATATTAATAGTTGACTACAAATAAAAAATGATCCATAATTGACTAATATAAAAAAAAAAAATGGTTAGATCATTGCATTTTTATTAAAAATAGAAGGGAAACTAAAATTGAACGGTAATATTTCAATAATAATATTCTATATCATAAATAGTAAGCATATTTTCAACAATGTAAAGGTAAATTAACAATGGAACGAAAATATTTCAATAATAATATTATACATCTTCAATTAAAAATGAAACGGAAATTAGGTAAAAATATCACTGCATATGATATTCTAATTGACTAAAAATAAAAAAGAATAATTGACTGGAAATGAATCTGATATTACTAATTAACTTAAAATATAAAAAGATCGTTAATTGACTATGTAACAACCCAAAATATTTTCCTAAATTCCTAATTTATAAAGTTTCGAAATAAAATTATTTTATTTCAACGATTATTTATCTCCTAAAATTTTGAGCCAACAGTCTATTCGAGGCGAACTCGTACATATTTCTATCAGTTTTCTATCCTAAATGATTTAATTTTTGAGACCAAGCGTGTTTAATCTGGTCCACAATGATTTTACTCCTTAAACTTTTTAGGCCCAAAGGTTTTGTTTGAGCCCAAATTCAATTCAAGCCCAATCTCCTATATTTTTACCCAAACTAGAAACCCTACAACTTATATTTTATATCTAAATATCTATTATCTAAAAATAAATTTTGTATATAAAATTTATATCTTGTTCGAGTTCCAGCTACAGAGATGAGAGAACAAACTTTTGCTTTCCCAAATTTTCCTCTTCCTTTTTGCCTTACTCTCTGCCTCTCTTCTCCTTTCCGGGAGACCATCGCCGAGCCACCTAGAGCCACCACCAGCCTCCACCATTTCATCCCCTCCTCTTCTCGGTATAGCAGGCAGCAGCGTCGACGACGTGGTGAGGTTCAGGCGAGGCGGAGAACCACCGTTAGCATCCACCTCAACGGCAGCAACGATCTCCTTCCAGCAAACAGAGTGACGCTTTCCCCTGTTCTCCACCCTAGCGACCTCTCTCCGATGGTGGAGTAGCAGATTTGGCAGCAACAGTGGACGTTGACTGGTGGTGAACTCGGACAACGGCAGTCTCCGTTCCTTTCCGGTGGCCGTAACAGCGTCGACTTCACCTTCTTTGCAGCACACTTAAGGTTTTAGTCCTTTATCCCACGAAAGGGACAAACTTGTGGAGTGGCCGGTAGAGTGGATTACCGTGTCACTAGGGCTTAGTTGATCTAAGACCCTTCGTCCCTTTCATCTTATATATATGGGAGTATATGGATATGTGATACTTGGAAAAGTGATTTGAGAAATATGATTTGAATTCCTCCCTATCTATTATTATTAACATATATGTTTCTGAGAATGACTTGAGAGAAATCTATATCTTGATATGATGACTTGAAGAGATTATTATTTTGCTATTGTGAATTCCTCCATATATACTGTATACCTATCTATACTTCCAAAATGATTATGTGGAAAGCTATGCTTTGAAATGATACTCATATTGAGAAGTGATATTTCTATATCCTCCATACTTATTATTTTGGGAAATGAATGAATGATTTATAGGGTAGTTGTATTGTTTTGGAAAGAGTAAATGTTACTATTTTTGTGACCCTATTACTAATATGAAACCTAATGCTATTTTGAGTGGAGTGTGTTATGGCCTTGGTGCCTATTTCTTTTTGGGAGAATTATCTTGGAAAATGATTTACTACTTACCTTTGTTATTGAGTCAAACTATATGATTGAAATGATTTTAAAACTCATTTACAAAATATGTCCAATTTGAAAAGTATAAATGTAAGTATTTTATAGGGCGGAGTAGAGCTTACTTAGCATTTTATGCTAATCCTTTTATTTGTGTTTTCCAAACCTTAATGTTTGCAGGATTTGAAGTTGTTGCTAGTTTGAGAGTGCGGCGTAGAGCTCGTAGTCTTGGATTTGAGTTTGGTATAACTGGTTTAGTCTTAGAACTTGAATTGTTGTTGTAGTTAATTTGTGATTTGGAAAGTGGAATGTTGTAATATGGATTTGTAGATAGAAGCCTTTTTAGCCTGTGCGTTAGGGCTTAGTTGGCTGCCCAAGCGTGGCATAGCACCCCAATGGTTTAGATTTTGATTTTGCTTCCGCATTTGTATTTAGTCGTTTAGTAAGAAAAGTCTTTTATTTTGATTTTTAAGTTGGAGATGTTACACTTGGTATTAGAGCGGTATGAACCGCGGGAAACTGAGGATGTTTGACCCTTAAGATTGAGTATAGAAACTATAAGTAAAAGCCCTAGGGATGACAAGTTAAGGAAAGACCTCTAAGTTGAAGTTTCAAGAAGGACAAGTTAAGATGAGAACTTTAAGTAAAATCCTAGGAAGGATAAGATTAGGGAAAGAACCCTAAGTGATGAATTAAGATGAGAAAGCCTCGAGTTCAGTGGTTAAGTGTGAGATTCGGTGATAAGAAAAGCTCTAAGTATCAAATATGAACGCGGTGAGGTTGTGAGCTTTCCTTGCGTTTGCTTATCTGTTTATGTGCTTTATCAATGTGTTTGAAGTGCAGCTTGTTTATCTTTTGTAAGTGAAGAGGAGAAGTAGAAGTGAAAAGCTAAGAAAGCTAGAAGTTGAGACTTTGAAAGTTAAAGTTTGAAGTGAAAGTTTTGTAAAAGTTGCTAATGTGAAAAGTATAAGAGCTTATACCTGTTTCTTATGTATGTGCTTTATTTGTTGTGAGCCTTGCTTTAAGAAAGGGGAAGTTAAAAGCAGTTAATTCTTGAGTATCTCGTTGTGTTTATTGTGCCAATCTTCTATTCTAAATCCTTTGTTGTTGACGGCATGATAATCCTTGAATTAGTACTGTCAAGCTTGAGCTTACGCTTTCTAGAAATCCTCTCATAGTTTGTTGTTGATTCCTGAGTTATTCTGACTACTTTTAGCTTGCTTTCAATGTCTATCGAAACTATCTAATGTCTAGAGCCGGGTATGAGAAGTTGTTTTGATTGAGTTAAGCTTTGGATTATTGCTAATGTCCATTCTTGACATTCCACGATTTATTGTTGAATCTGTGTCTAGAATGCTTATCAATTCTTTCTAAGTAGTCTTATGAACTTTCGTTGACATGCGATGCTAGTATAATTGAATCTTGAAGCTAGTATGATCTTGTTGAAAGCTTTATTCTTGGAATCTCATTGTATTTGACTTGAGATTATTATCCTTGAATCCCCATTGTTGGAATCCATTGAGTTGTTGAGTCAAGATCTATTCATTGTTGTTATGCCATTGGAATCCATTAGTGTTGATCTATCGCTTGAGATTAAATCTTTATTGCATCTTTATTGTGAATCCGTTAGTATTGAGTTATTTTATTGAGATCATTCCTTGTTGTGCCCTTCTCTTGGAATCCGAGCTACAACTTTTGTTTCACGAGAATTTGTTGAATCTTGGAAAATCGTGACTTTGATAAGCATAACATTGGTTGTAACCAATAGTACTCTTGAGTTTCAAATTTAGAAACTTCTTACTTTCCTCTTTTGTGAAGTCGAAATTCCTTCAAATCAAGTGTGCACCTGTTTGGTGAATCCAAGTTTGTAGTTAAGTGGTTGCTTTGTTTAGCCTTGCTAATACTCTTGAAAAGTTGAAAGTTGAAAGTTGAAAGCTATGTGAAGGTTGTTAATGTGATAAGTATAAGAGTTATGCTTATATACTGTTTGCGTGTTTTACTTGTGTGATCCTTGCTTTGAGAAAATAAAGTTAGAAGTAGTGAGATCCTTTTGTTTTTGCGAAGTAGTACAATAGTAGCGTATACATCTAGACAACCGAGGAACCTGATAAAGAAAGCTACTCCACTTGCGGTTTGGAGTCGGTTGTAACAGTCTTGGCTCGAGATGATCGTCATCATCACTCGTGCAGTCTTGTCTACAAGACCTAAGCTAATCCCAAGGTTGAAGTGAATCTTCGTGCAATTAGAGACAAATGTGAGGAAAAGGAAGTGATTAGAGCTTAGAGGCCACGGTTAAGGATCCACAATTGTGGGAGGAAGTCAAGTGTTATTGTTGATGCAACGAGAAGAAGTCAAACCCACCCAAGTAATGCTGTTGGGATCAATGGGGAAGAGAATTTCAAAGATTAAACTCGAAGGTTAAAAGTAAAACTCAAAGCACCGAGAAATTGGGATTAAGGTTGGATTAAATAAACGTGCAGGTGATAACATCTACGTTTGAAGAAGATGATGAATGGATAAGCTAGGAGTTGTGAACTCCGAAAGGGATGAAGTCTAAGATGCTTGATAATGACTTTGGACTTATGAGATATATGAAAGCGAGAAGAAAAGTGGTAAGTAAACAGTATGTTTTTTTGAAGTGTGGGGAAACTAGGACTTTAATTAAGAAAATGACAAGTTAAGGGATGTGAATTTGCGAATGACAAGTTGTGTGAAAACTTAAAGAAAGAAACTTAAGGATGAGAATGAAGTATGAAGTAGTTGAGTTTACGATAAGGGGATTGAAATGCTGAAAGATTAAGAGGGTATTTAAAAGAAATTCATCTGAAAGGAAAGGATAAAGATTAGTAAGAATGAGAGCTATCGAATCGTCAGAGCGTTGCGATCAAATAGTTAAAGCGAATAAACCCCCCTTTAAGTCAAATTTCTTGTTCCCTATTGAGATGGAATCCCTCATTCTTCCAGATAGAATCGGGTACCCCTTTTGTTGAGAAATCACTTTTATCCCTTCAGCTATCATTCTTGATTTTCCTTTTGAATTAAATCTTTACAAGGTGGCAACGTTATCTCCTAAGTTGTAATCTTGGGAATCTTGATCCTATTAATCAATAGCATCCCTAAGAGCAGTCTTGCAGTTCTTATCACATTCTTTGATCCTAAGCCTTTTGACAAAGAGTCTTAAGTTGTATTTTCAAAGAAAACTCTATCCAATCTCTTTCAAATCTGTTCAGACTATGCTTCGGGGACGAAGCTTGTTTTTAAGGTGGGTAGAGTGTAACAACCCAAAATATTTTCCTAAATTCCTAATTTATAAAGTTTCGAAATAAAATTATTTTATTTCAACGATTATTTATCTCCTAAAATTTTGAGCCAACAGTCTATTCGAGGCGAACTCGTACATATTTCTATCAGTTTACTATCCTAAATGATTTAATTTTTGAGACCAAGCGTGTTTAATCTGGTCCACAATGATTTTACTCCTTAAACTTTTTAGGCCCAAAGGTTTTGTTTGAGCCCAAATTCAATTCAAGCCCAATCTACTATATTTTTACCGGATAGTTATGCTGTGGGCTCGTGCCCAGCGTGCATCATGGGCATGGTAACGGTGCCGTCAGGCACCGTTATCTTCCTTTTTTTTTTTTTTTTTTTTTTTTCTTTTTTAAAATTTAATTTCAGACCGTTTCGTTATAGGAGCATATATTCACAGCTTTGTGTTCATAATTTCATAACTGTACATTCATAATTCCATAAATGTACATTCATAACTCTATAACTGTACATTCATAATTCCGTAACTGTACATTCATAATTCAATGACTGTAAATTCATAATTTTCGAAGCTCTATGTTCATAATTGTAAGTTCATAATGTCAGAGTTCTATGTTCATAATTCCATAACTGTACATTCATAATTCCATAAATGTACATTCATAACTCTATAACTGTACATTCATAATTCCGTAACTGTACATTCATAATTCAATGACTGTAAATTCATAATTTTCGAAGCTCTATGTTCATAATTGTAAGTTCATAATGTCAGAGTTCTATGTTCATAATTCCATAACTGTACATTCATAATTCCATAACTGTACATTCATAATTCCATATTGTATATTCATAATTCCATACCGAACATTCATAATTTTCGAAGCTCTATGTTCATAATTGTAAGTTCATAATTCCATAACTATACATTCATAATTCTATAACTGTACATTCATAATGTCATAACTGTATATTCATAATTTCATAACGAATATGCCGTTAACGCCGTTAACGGCGTTTCGAACAATTTTTTTTTAAAGTTAAAACAGCGTCGTTTTAGCGCCGTGCGCACCTTGCAAGGTGCGCACGTGCGCATAGCATAATTTGCCATTTTTACCCATACTAGAAACCCTACAACTTATATTTTATATCTAAATATCTATTTGTTAGGAATAAATTGTAATAGATTTTGATAAGCATATTGTAATTTGTAGATCCCCAATTTTATTTTATTAGACTAGTCGAGTCTTAGACCAAGAAAGGGAAAAATAAATTCATTAGTTGAGGAAATGGATGAAGAAGATATCAAGCCAAAAATCAAGAATTTGTCAAGAGAAAATGGCAAACAGAAGAGGAAGATGTATGCGTATGAAATTTGAGAAAATCCCTCAAGAAATCCCGAAGAAGAAAGAACGTGACTTGAAGTTTGCATTAAGCTATCTTGAAGATCAAGCATCTATGGAAAGAAAGGAGTACACCAAGTGGAACAAGAAGATAACCAATAGGCTGTACGGACGAGATGGTAGAAGCTTGAAATATTATGTGTAAGGTCACAGGTTTGAATCTCACATCCCACATATTTTAAAGAAGCCAAGTTAAAATTCCATCTGATCAAGTAAGAGGCGATGGTTTGGCCGAAGGGATACAATTTGCAAGTCAATGGGATGAGATTTCCAATTTGACTATGGGATGAGATTTCAAGGGATACAATTTGTAAAGTCAAAGGAATGAGATTTCCAAATTGACTAAGGGATGAAGTTTACAAGTGAAGGGATGCCGTTTCTCAATGGGATGAGATTTCCAATTTGACTATGGGATGAGATTTCAAGGGATACAATTTGCAAAGTCAAAGGAATGAGATTTCCAAATTGACTAAGGGATGAAGTTTACAAGTGAAGGGATGCAGTTTCTCAAATTGGTATCCCAAACAAATTGGAACCCCGAAATTGAAATAGGGATGCAATTTCATCAGAAGAATTGAAGTTCAAATTGGTACAGGGAAATCAATTTGAAGGGATGAGATTTACAAGGCTTCAATTCAATTGGAGATATAGATTGCAAGGGATGAGATTGCAATTCCAAATCAAGTAAGGGACGAGAATTCAATTGACAAATCTAGCAAGGGATAGAGATTTCATTTCGCAAAATAGAAAGGGATGAAGTTTCACAAGGGAAGAGATTTCCAAGTCAATTGAAGAGATGAAGTCTGGAAGCAGTATATAGACCCAGATACACGAAAAACAGAGGAAGATATTAGAAGAAGTTGCACCAGGGAAATCAATTTGAAGGGATGAGATTTACAAGGCTTCAATTCAATTGGAGATATAGATTGCAAGGGATGAGATTGCAATTCCAAATCAAGTAAGGGATGAGAATTCAATTGACAAATCTAGCAAGGGATAGAGATTTCATTTCCCAAAATAGAAAGGGATGAAGTTTCACAAGGGAAGAGATTTCCAAGTCAATTGAAGAGATGAAGTCTGGAAGCAGTATATAGACCCAGATACACGAAAAACAGAGGAAGATATTAGAAGAAGTTGCAGGAGCAAAAATACTAGTCTAACTAGTAAGGGATTATATTGGAGAATATATTTTGAAGATAAAAATCCCAAGAGGCGTGATCTACACCAGATGGAGATTCATGGGACGCCATTTTTGCTGAAACCTCAAGCTCAATTTGAAATATCTGACAAGATCTGCAACGTTATCTTATCTTCTGACAAAAGGCTATACAGCTAAGCAAAATTCGAAAATGAGACCGTTTCTTTCCAACTGACGGACGGATTCTCATTACCAGCTATAAATAGATGAAGATTGAAGCTGAGGAAAGTAGAAGCAAATAGCAAGAAGCAAGAATACAGAGCTAAACAGAGCATACAAAATTCAAAGAAAGCTTTCCATCTCAGGAGCTTAAATTGATATATCTTTTGTGAGATAAACACTCAGAGTGATACAGAGCTTAGAAAAGAAATATCCAAGAGTGTTAAAATCTTCATCAACTTCAAGAGACTCAGCGCACCATTGAAGATCATCTACAGAGTCTCAAAGTTGGAAGCAAGGCAAAACTTGTTTTGGAGCAAAACAAGGGAAAGGAGGAAAGCAACACGGAGTTGTGAAATCCTGGATTGTCACACGGAGCTGTGAGATCCGAAGCAGCAATGTCGGAGGACATTGGGCGTGATTGGTGTGGGCTTGGTGATCAAAACACCAGATCACGGAAGATACGTTTCTACCGGATCGTAGAAGACGGGGGGAAAGTAGCACGGAGTTGTGAAATCCTGGGAAAGTAACGCGGCGACGTGAAACCCGAAGCAGCAGTGTTGGAGGCACTGGGCGTGATTAGTGTGGGCTTGGTGATCAAAGCACTAGATCACGGAATTCATTGTATCTTGGAACCAAGAAGTGGTGGATATAGTGAATTAGCTCTTGGAGAAAAGAGCAAGTGGAGTAGGAGGATTACATCACCTCGCGAACCACTATAAATTGCCTTGTGTTCTTTACTGCTTTCTTTACTTACTGCTCTTGCTTGCTTCTCACGTCAATAATCTTGACACGATCTACACACACACACCGTATCGTTTATTTAATTCCGCTGTGCACCGGACTCTAACAATCTAGTTAAGAGTCTTGGTTTATCTCTGGCTTACCTTTTGTTATATTGTGCGAAAAAGTTTGAAAGTCTATTCACCCCCCCCTCTAGACTTTCACCTTACCTCTTTTGGGACCAACAATTGGTATCAGAGCTGGTGCCTATCCGAGTCAGAATTTGTCTCTAATCGATACCAACAATTAGTATCAAGAGTAGGTTGCCTAATTGGGTCAACCTTGTTTCTGACTGCTAGGCAGATCCATCTTACCCAGTGAGTGTAAATTGGATTATTTGTCTCTCGTATCCACCGAGAAGATGAATAAAGATTTAGCTCAAAATCTATTATTCTCGCTTGATAAATTTGATGATTGGAAAGTTCGTATGCAGGTTCATCTATCAGCTTTACACGATGAAATGTGGGAAGTTATTTCCACTGGCCCGATCGAAATATTGAAAGTAAATACGGCTTTTCTTCTATCACCGGATGCTCAACAATTCGTACCAAAGCCAAAACCGGAATGGACGCCGGATGATAGAAAGAGGAACAATCTTGACAACATTGCCAAAGATATTCTGTTCAAAGCCATTGATGATACAATATTCCCAAAGGTTCGAAAATGTACAAGTGCAAAAGAAATTTGGGATACTCTCATCAAGATCGGAGAAGGAGATGAACAAGAAAAAGATAACAAGCTCACTATTGCTATGAAGAAGTTCGAGGACTTCAAAATGCTCTCAAACGAATCCATTGTTGATATGGAAGCTCGAATGATCAAAATCCTTGGAGAAATTAATGACCTTGGCAAAAATATTAGCCAAAAGGAAATTAATCTCAAAGTTCTACGAGGCTTACCATCTACTTGGGATATGAAGGTTACGGCTATGCGAGATCACCGAGATCTAAGAATATTGTCAACCGACAAATTATTTAGTGATCTTAAAGCATATGAGTTCGAAATGAAGGCCAAAGATGATGAAGTTCATGAAATTCGAAATCCAGCTCTAATGGCCGAACAACCGTCAACCTCCAGGTCAGTAGATAATATTGATTTTATAACTGACAAACAATTTGCTCTTTTTGTTAAAAAATTCAAAAGGTTCATGCGAAAAGGAGACAACAAAAATTCTGCTCGTGGAAAATATGTCTCTCGCACGACACAAGAAGAGAAAGTCGAAGAAAACAACAATTTATGCTACAATTGCCGCAAACCCAGACATTTCAAAATTAATTGTCCGTATCCGATCGTTAGCAAGTATCAAGGCATAAATGTTGAATCTACACCGAATAAATCCGAAAGCAAAGATAGAAGGTTCAAGCGCGACAAAAGAAAAGCTCTCGTTAGCAATGAACCAAATGAAAATGATGAGTCAAATGGATTGTCATCAAGTATTGAAAGCTCAAGTTCGGAAGATGACACGGCTCTAATATGCAAATCAATTGAGTTGAGTTCAAGTGAAGAGTGCTTTATGGCTCTTGGAGCAGAGGAAGAAGAGGTAACATCTAATTCTTTCAATTCTGTTAATTCCTCTTTTTCTCGTGAATCTATTGGCAGTCTAATGCGAGATTGTCAAGAGATTATGCTCACTCATCCTCAACTCAAGGAGTGCAATAATATTCTAATTCTTGAAAAAGAAGAGATGAATAAAAAATTGCAAGATGCTTTACTTGAAGTGAGTAACTTGAAGAGTGAAAATATTCAACTTCAAGAAGAGTGTAAATCAAGAGAGGTTAGAGAACATAACCTTCGGGGTACCATTGCTACGTTTACTAATTCGTCCAAAATTATGGATAAAATGGTAGACATGCAAAAGCCATCAGGAGATAGAACCGGAATCGGTTACGACTCCACATGTTCTCAAACCCCTCAAAATCTGACTAATTCTACTACGCCTTTAACCAATAAAGTGCAAGTAGTAAAATTTGTTAAAAGTCAGAATAGCACAATGAGACAAGGACTTGGCTATCAAACAAAAGCAAAGTTGAATGTTGAAAGGCTAAAACAGTTCAATAACACGGCAAAACAACAAAAATTCTTCAAGCAAAGATATGCCAAAGAGTCAAGTGCAAAAAGAATTTTTAGAAAAGAGGGAAGCTTTTCTAGAAATAGAGATGGAAGATTTTATTCCACTCAAAAGGATTGGTTATGTAAATCATGTTTTAATGCTTCTTATAGACCAAAGCAACAATCCTCTTCCCAGGTGCCTAAGTATAAAAATGTTTTTCAAAACCCGGCGCCAAAAATGTTTTCAAAAGTTAATTATGATTATCGTGTTTCAAATGGTTACAAACCGCCTTATCTTAATTCAATAGGATCAAGGTGGGTTTGGTTACCAAAAATTACTAACAACAAAGGACCCAAGCAAGTATGGGTACCTAAAACCAACTAATCTTTTTTGTAGGATGTTTGGTACATCGACAGTGGTTGCTCACGCCACATGACTAGAAATAAATCATGTCTAGTGAATTTCAAGAAAATCGATGGACCAAAAGTTATATTTGGAGGAAATCAAAATTATGGAACTACAAAAGGAGTTGGTACAATTGAAAGAAATGGTTTGAAGATCGAAGATGTTTCATTTGTTGAAGGCCTAAAATTCAATTTGTTGAGCACTAGTCAAATTTGTGATAAAGGCTATCTTGTGGAATTTTCCAAAGATAATTGCCTAATAAAAAATGAGCTCTCAAATGAAGTTGTGCTCACTGGAAAAAGGCGAAAGAATATGTATGTTGTTGATTGGAGCACAAGCAAAGATTCAGTATGCTTAATGGCCAGAAATTCGAATGAGGCAAATTGGGAATGGCACAAAAAGCTCAACCATTTAAACTTCAAGACCATCAATCAGCTTGCAAAGAAAAATCTAGCTGAAGGATTACCAAGTACCATCTTCAAGAAGGACCAAGTGTGTGATGCATGCCAACGCGGAAAGCAAATCAAATCATCATTCAAGTCTAAGACGCACGAATCAACATCAAGACCGCTAAGCTTGCTACACATGGACTTATTTGGACCGGTTGATCCAATAAGTGTAAGTGGTAAGAAATATACTCTTGTTGTTGTTGATGATTTTTCCAGGTACACTTGGACCGTGTTTCTCAAGAAGAAAAATGAAGTTGAACAAGTGTTGCCGAAGCTGTTGAAGCAACTACAAAATGAGAAAGAATTGCAAATATCAAAAATCCGAACCGATCGTGGAACCGAGTTCGTGAATGGAGTTATACAAGCTTTTTGCAATTCACATGGAATTTCTCATCAATTATCTGCCGCTAGAACACCACAACAAAACGGTGTTGCCGAAAGAAGAAACCGGACGCTTAAAGAAGCCGCACGAGTGATGATTAGTGCAGCCGGGGTCTCCCGAAAAGATATTGGGCGGAAGCTATCAATACTGCTTGCTACACGCAAAATCGAAGCATGATCCATAAGCAATATAAAAAGACGCCATATGAGCTATATATAGGGAGAAAATCAAATATTGGTTATTTTCATATTTTTGGATGCAAGTGCTTTATTCATATTAATGATAAATTGCATCTAAAAGCTTTTGATGAGCGTGCAGATGAAGGAATTTTTCTAGGATATTCGACTACCAGCAAAGCATTCAGAGTATTGAACAAAAGAACAATGGTGGTTGAAGAATCCATACACGTGGTATTTGATGAAAAATCACACGTCAATGTTGATGCTCTGGACGAAAATGGCGAAAATATTGAGCAAAATGGTAACAAGTGTCATATTGATTTTTGTGATACTGATGATACGTGTGAAGAAAATATTTTGCAGGGAATGGATGAGTTGGAAATTAATTCTCTAGAAAATCCCATCTCTCATCCAGTAAGAAATGAAATGCGGGATGCAATTGGTATTGAAATTGCAAATCAACACAGGGATGCAATTGGTATTGAAATTGCTAATCAAACCCAGGAATGAAGTTGAAGTGGAAATTGCAAATCAGCCCTTGGATGCAATTACTGGAGAAGTTGGAAATCTACAAAATGAAGCAGAAATTCGAATCGGTGCTACCTCTTCTCAACCAGTAAATCCACCCAGTACCATGCACCCATTTGAACCAGACTTAAGATGGCTCAAAAATCACCCACCAGATTTAGTGATCGGAAATGTTCGTGATGGCGTGAAAACAAGATCATCTACCATGGAAGCATTGTTCACATGTTATCTATCACAGATTGAACCAAAAGAAGTGGACGAAGCTCTAAATGATCCAAGTTGGATTGACGCCATGCAAGAGGAACTCGATCAATTCAAAAGAAATGATGTTTGGGAACTTGTTCCAAGACCAATGAACCACAATGTTGTAGGAACTAAATGGGTCTTCCGGAACAAAGCAAACGAACAAGGCGTGATTGTTAGGAATAAAGCAAGGCTCGTTGCAAAAGGATACTCTCAAGAAGAAGGAATAGATTTTGATGAAACCTTTGCACCGGTAGCCAGACTCGAAGCTATAAGGATTTTCCTAGCCTACGCCGCACACAAAGATTTCACCGTTTATCAAATGGACGTGAAAAGCGCATTCTTGAATGGACTACTCGAAGAAGAAGTTTATGTTGAACAACCCCCAGGTTTTGAGGTAAAAGGCGAAGGTGACAAAGTCTACAAACTTAAAAAGGCATTGTATGGGTTGAAACAAGCACCTAGAGCTTGGTATGATACCTTGTCAATGTTCTTGATAAGCTGTGGATTCACCAAAGGCCTTGTTGACAAAACTCTCTTTAGAATTCAAGATGGTGATCATATTTTATTAGTGCAAATATATGTTGATGACATTATTTTTGGAAGCACTAACAATTCTTTGTGTGAGAAATTTTCGAAGCTTATGCAGAATAAATTCGAAATGAGCATGATGGGTGAATTGAATTATTTCTTGGGCTTACAAGTCAAACAATTGAAGGAAGGAATATTCATCAATCAAGCAAAGTACACCCGCGACTTGATAAAGAAGTTTGGCCTTGATGGAAAATCATCGATCAAAATTCCTATGAGTACATCAATAAGGCTAGACAAAGACGAAGATGGAAAAGATGTCGAACAAACGAAGTATAGAGGAATGATTGGTTCACTACTATACCTCACTGCAAGCAGGCCGGACATTTCTTATGCTGTGGGAGTGTGTGCAAGATTCCAAGCAAATCCAAAAGAAAGCCACCTCACCGCAACAAAGAAAATCATAAGATACTTGAATGGCACAATCAATGTTGGATTGTGGTATCCTAAAGGTACAGATTTTACGCTAACTGGTTTTTCAGATGCGGATTTTGCAGGTTGTAAAATAGACAGAAAAAGCACCTCCGGAACATGTTAATTCTTGGGAGGAAGGCTTGTTTCTTGGTTTAGCAAAAAGCAAAATTCCATCGCAACTAGTACCGCCGAGGCCGAATACATTGCTGCAGGAAGTTGTTGTGCTCAAATTTTGTGGATGAAGCAACAATTGAAGGATTATGGAGTGAATTGCGACGATGTTAGCATATTTTGTGACAATACAAGTGCAATCGCTATCACCCACAATCCAGTGCTTCACTCAAGAACCAAACATATCGACATACGACATCATTTCATAGGGGATCATGTTGAAAAGAAAGATCTAAAAATCGAGTATATCCCTACGGAGAACCAAGTTGCAGATATTCTCACGAAGCCTTTATGCGAAACGAGATTTTCTACCTTAAGGCATGAGTTGGGAATGCTTGAAATGAGCTAAGTATCACTGGACTTAATCTCATGATTTAAATTGATACTTGTGCTCATATAATTTTTATTTAATATATACGTTTATATATTTGTTCGAAAATTGCATGAATAATTTAGTTCAATGTGTTTAGTATCTACTTATAAAATTGCATGTAAAATTTAACGTGAAAATATGTGCCATGCAATTCATTTTTCGAAAATTTGTGTTTTTAATTGTAGTCATGGCATAATACGTGTTTTATGACTTATTTGTTTATGTTAAAAATGCCGTGCCTATTTGGGTTGTTATGATTTAATTACTAAATGTTTTAATTAGTTTATGTTAATTGGTATCTAAAATAATTTGTTAGTTTCTAAATATTTTTGACTAAAAATGTGTTTTAGAATCTACCGTATATATGTATGTTTAATTTTGGTGTTTAATTGAAATTTGTCTAATTTCCTAAATCTATGTCTATTGTGAATAGGAGTTTACCGTATGTATGCATGTTTATATATGGATGTGATTTAATTTCTTTTAATATTCATATATGTTTCAAAATTTTGTGTGATTACTCGAAATATTTGTGTATGATTATATGTAATTTATGTGTGATTATATTTATGTGATTATATTTTTATAAATGATACATCTAACGTGTGTTTTTGAGATGATAAAGGAAGAGATCAGATTGGATTTAAAACCTCCACCCCTTAAACCTCTACCCCATAAACCCAATCCCATTAAAACTCTTCACCTTTCAAATCTACACCTCTTGATCTTCCACCCATAAATTACATCGCACAAAAATCTCACCTTCTCTCACAAAATCAGATCCTCTCTCTCGTAAATCTCCTCCCCAAATCCAACCTCTCTCTCAAATCTTCAAAAATAATCAGAGTTGTCCATTCATAATCATCTTACTCTATACACCTTACGTATATAGAGTACCTAAGAGACTGTGAGGCATTTAATGCCCTTGTCTGCTAATGATAACCTTTTTATCTCTCCTAGTAACACCTTAACCAAAAGACACCTCCACCCTTAAAAGTGCCTTGTCACCACACCTATTCTAAAGGTCTCAATTGAGATTTCTCTCTGAGAATTAAACCCCCTCGTAAATCTTCTTAAACCATACGAAACCCTTCGTATTCTTCTCAGACAAGAATTCCAGTTCTACCAAGATCAGAAATCTCTCTCTCTCAAGCTCTCAATCTCACCGGCGAACACCATGTCTGGAACCAAAGCCATGCAACCCAAAAATCTGCTTACTCTACAACAACAATTGATCGATGGGATGACACTCAATCCGGAGTTTTTCATGTTTGGAGCCGTCGACAAGGAATTAGCAAAGAAGATTCTCAATGCTTTGAAGGATTGTGGACTATACGATTTCTTCACCTACAAATATGTTGGAGTTTTTGAAACAGATGTGACCCGAGTTCTATTTGCATGCCACTGTGAAGAACAACATGATTCACTCTAAAGTTGGAAGAACAGATGTTCAAATTTGTGAAAAAGATATCAAGGAGTGCTTCAAATTTCCTGATTCAGAGCTAATGCCAGAAGCTCACCATTATGATTCTCAATCCTTCTGGAACGAAATTCGTGGTCCAAAAGCACCTATGATTCATGACTCAACCAAGCCAAAGAACGTGCTGAAACCAGAATATGATATGCTCATAGAGATGATGTACAAGATTCTGGACAATAAGCTTGGAAGTGTGGATGATTTATCTGGAACATCCGTGAGTCTGATGAATGGAATCATGCAAGGAATAAAATTCAACTGGGCAAAACATCTTCAATCGCCTATTATTCTTTGTAACAATGCAAAACCTCATGGCAGACCACTTGAAGGAAATCACTTTTTGCATAAAGTTGGGTATGGACTTATTGTTGGAGAAATTCTGAGAAAGAAGAATGTGCTCTCAGAAGACACAAAAATGTTGGAATCTACAGAACTCTTTTCAGAAAATTTGGACCTGACTATGGCAAGAAAACAAATCGAAGGAAAGGATCAGAAGGAGGTGGTTCTACAAGCACACCTCAAAGCTCTCGAAAAAGAAACAGTAAAACTCCATCTGCAGGAAGTGCACACATGGGTTCGAGCAACCCAAGCAACAGAGATCAAGAAGCGTAAGCTCGGCTATAGCACTTATTCCATTTCAGGAAGTGGTAGAGTCTGAAGCTCATGAAGTGGACATACCCGTGATGCCAACTGAAGAAGATACCACCCAAATGGAGTTTGCAGGAGTTGAAGTGCAAGTTTCCAATGACTTGCAAAGGAGAATCTCGAATCAATCTGCAGTTGATGCTGGTGTTGAACCCATTGTGTTCGACAAACACAAACTCGAGATGATCCGGAACTGATGAAGGAATTAAACCAAGTTCAAGCATGGAAGGAATGGAGACTTGAAAGATATCACTCTTTTATCTCCAAAGTTGATTCAGAGTTGATACAAAGTGAAGAATTAGCCTTTGAATGGCTAGGAACCAACTCAATGCTTGAAGCACTAAACATGGATGCAAATCAAGTTTATAGGCTGAAGCTTCAAGAAAAGAACAATAAGGGAAAACGAGTGGCCGCAGCAACTCAAGAAGATGCCAATCAAGTCTCTCCAAATGATATTGAAAAAGAGAATGAAATGAGGCTACAGATTGCTCTACACAGATCGTTGACTGACACTCATGGACATCCAGGTGATACTTCAATTAATATAGCCAATGATTTTCTTGAAAATTTTGAGAAAGGGCGAATGAAGGAAGTACACTTGTTGAGGTACCAATTTCAGCTTCTGAAACGCATGAGTCTATTCCTGTCAGAGTTCACTGTGCTGAACTTTTGATATCAAATGTGACCCCACCAACATTGATATAAATGCTATGGACCCTACAAGGGATGAATTTAGAGACCAAATTGATGGTGAAATCAGACCATCAATTGGGGGGGGGGGGGGAATATTCACATGAAGTGCCAGTACACGATAACACCCCTATATTGTCACTTCAAAATTACCTCTGTTCTTGAATAAGCTCTGCATTTAAAGTAGCTTCCAGAGGAGG
>NW_017618546.1:0-18000 GCF_001879475.1 Ipomoea nil
CCAAAATTTTGGCGCCGTTGCCGGGGAGATTTTCTAGCTTATTTTGTGTTTATTTAATTATTTATTTCTTTATTTATTTATTTTTCATTTCCCCAAAAAAAAAAATTAAAAAAAAAACTTCTCTTTCGTTACTTTTGCATAAATGCTGCAATATATTTTCTTTTCTTTTTTTATGCCTATAACTCGATCTGCTAATAAAAAAATCTTGCCGTACTATCCGAAATTGAAAGAACTATACGCAGGTGGAGGAAACAAGCTTTGAGCAAATTGGAGTTTAGTGATCTGGCTACGATTCTACCAATTCTGATTTAGAAGGGAACCCATGGCTCAAAATCGACTTTAAAAGAGCTTGGAGCTTCAAATCTAGATCAACAACCATTATGCATCACTTTCCTGCTCTGGATGCCAATGTGCAATTCGAACTAAAGTCTGGATTAATTCATCTTTTGCCTTCTTTTCGTGGACTTGCAGGTGAAGATCCTCACAAGCATTTAAAGGAATTCCATGTGGTGTGTTCGAGTATGAAACCCACTGGGTTACTGAGGAACAAATCAAGTTGAGAGCCTTTCCCTTTTCGTTGAAAGATTCAGCGAAGGATTGGCTATATTATTACCTCCGGAAGCATCACCACATGGATAACTTAAAGACAGCACCTTGAAAGATATTTCCCAGCTTCAAGGGCGGCCAACATTAGAAAGGAATCTGTGGTATAAGACAAAACAATGGAGAGTCGTTGTATGAATATTGGGAACGTTTCAAGAAATTATGTGCAAGCTGCCCACACCATCAAATTAGTGATCAATTACTCATTCAGTACTTTTATGAAGGACTTTTCCCAATGGATAGAAGCATGATTGATGCCGCAAGCGGTGGTGCGTTAGTTGACAAGACACCAGACGCTGCAAGAACCCTAATTGCAAACATGGCTGCAAATTCTCAACAATTTGGCAATAGACTTGTCCAACCGTCTAAGCAAGTGAATGAGGTAAATATTTATGCTCTTGAACAACAAATTTCTGGTTTAGCTACTCTTGTTCGTCAATTAGCAGTAGGCAATATGCAAACTGTAAAAGCATGTGAAATTTGCTCGGTAGTTGGGCACCAAACTGATGCCTGCCCAACTCTTCAAGAAGAACCTATTGAACAAGTTAACATGGCTGGAGGTTTTCCTGGACAACCTCAAGGTAAGTATGATCCATTTCCAATACATATAATCCTGGATGGAGGGATCACCAAACCTTAGCTATGGGAACTCACAAGGGAACCAGTTTGTTCAGAATCGTTCTAATTTCAACAGTATAGACAACCATTTCCTTCAAGACAACAACCAGCCCAAAGCTCTAGCTCAGGTATGAATCTAGAAGATATTGTTAAATCTCTTGCTACTAACACTCTGCAGTTTCAACAAGAAACACAACTATTCCCAAGAAACAAAGGCTAGTATTCAAGAAACAAATGCTAGTATTCAAAACTTGGAAAGACAAATGGGCCAACTAGCAACTACGGTTAGTCGGTTGGAAGCACAGAGTTCTGGCAAACTACCTCTCAAACAGTGGTTAATCCAAGAGAAAATGCAAGTGCAATTGTGTTGAGGAGTGGTAAGGAAATTGAAGGCCCTGCGATTGCTACCCCATCAGTGAACCAAGAAAAAGAGGGAACTAGCAACAATGAAAATTCTCAAGGTAAGTCTCCCAATCTTTCGAATATGAACCAGTTCCCCATTCCCCAAGCTTTGTCAGAATCTATAAAAGGAACGAAAGATGAAGAGTTATATGAAACTTTCAAAAATTGTGAAGTGAATATTCCATTACTTGATGCAATAAAACAAGTTCCTAGATATGCTAAATTCTTAAAGGAGTTGTGTACAACAAAAAGGACACAAAAGTCAAAAAAAGGTGAGAAAGTGCTAATGGGTAAGAATGTTTCTGCTGTGATTCAAAGCAAGCTTCCTGAAAAATGCAAGGATCCAGGTATGTTTACTATTCCTTGTATGATAGGCGATACTAAACTTGAGAAAGCCATGCTAGACTTAGGAGCATCTATTAATGTTATGCCATATTCTGTGTATGCTCTTTAAAACTTGGACCTTTGAATGAAACTAGTGTAGTTATCCAGTTGGCTGATAGGTCTAATGCATACCCCAAGGGTGTAATTGAAGATGTATTGTTGCAAGTTAATAATTTAATCTTCCCTACTGATTTCTATGTGCTAGATATGGAAAATAATGATCATTCTGCACCTATTCTGTTAGGAAGACCATTTTTAAAAACTGCAAAAACAAAAATTGATATTCACAGTGGTACACTTACTATGGAATTTGATGGTAATGTTGTTACATTCAATATTTATGATGCTATGAAATACCCTGGGGGTGATAACTCTGCTTATTCTGTTGATATTATTGATTCATTGGTTGAAGAAGTTTTTGAATTTAATGGTGAAGATAAATTAGAAGTTGTTATTTGTGAACACCTTGAAAAAGGAAATAATGAGTTTTCTCTGAGTGCCAATTTACATGAAGTTATTGCATCATTGAATCATTGTCCTAAATTGCACCAACAAAATAATGTTTCTTATATGGCTTTACCTGTCTCTATCAAAAAATTGTTACCATCTGTCGTGCAGGCACCTATCCCTGAGTTGAAGCCTCTTCCCAACCATCTTAAATATGCTTTCTTAGGAGAAAATAAAACATTGCCAGTCATAATTTCAACTAAACTCTCTGCAATAGAAGAGGAAAAACTTGTCCAAGTGCTAAAAGAACACAAAACTGCCATTGGGTGGACAATTGCAGATATCAAAGGGATAAGTCCATCCACTTGCATGCACCGAATTCTTCTAGAGGAAGGAGCAAAACCATCTCGTCAACCACAAAGAAGGCTAAACCCGCCCATGATGGAAGTAGTCAAGGAAGAGAGTCCTCAAACTCCTTGGAGCTGGGATAATCTATCCTATTTCAGATAGCAAATGGGTTAGCCCAACTCAAGTGGTTCCTAAGAAAACAGGGATTACAGTTGTCAGAAATCAAAATAATGAACTTGTCCCCACTCGTATTCAAAATGGGTGGCGAGTCTGTATAGACTATAGGAAGTTGAAAATGCTGTTACAAGAAAAGATCACTTCCCTTTACCGTTTATTGACCAAATGCTAGAAAGGTTGGCCGGTCGCTCTCATTTTTGTTTTCTTGATGGTTATTCAGGTTATTTCCAGATTGCAATCGCTCCGAAGACCAGGAAAAGACGACTTTTACATGTCCCTTCGGCACTTTTGCATATCGACGCATGCCGTTTGGCCTCTGTAATGCCCCGGGTACCTTTCAGAGGTGTATGGTTAGCATATTTTCTGATTATGTTGGGCATATGATTGAAGTTTTCATGGATGATTTTACAGTTTATGGCGACTCTTTTGACTCCTGCTTACATAACCTTTCACTTATTTTGAAAAGATGCATAGAGAGTAATCTTGTGTTAAATTCTGAAAATGTCATTTTATGGTTAATCAAGGTAATGTTTTGGGGCATGTTATTTCATCTAGTGGGATTGAGGTTGATAAAGCCAAAGTTGATATTATAGAGTCTCTGCCTTATCCTACTACTGTGCGGGAAGTCCGCTCTTTTCTTGGACATGCAGGTTTTTACCGAAGGTTTATCAAAAACTTCTCGAAAATAGCACTACCTTTATGCAAATTGTTGCAGAAAGAGACATCCTTTGAGTTTGACAAAAAGTGTAAGGGAGCATTTGACGAATTGAAGGAGTTGTTGACGTCTGCGCCGATCATTCAGCCACCTAACTGGAACTACCCATTTGAGATTATGTGTGATGCAAGTGATCACGCAGTAGGGGCTGTGTTGGGCCAAAAGATCGGGAAATCATCCCATGTTATTTATTATGCTTCTAGGACTTTAAATGATGCTCAGAAAAACTATTCTACTACAGAAAAAGAACTTTTAGCCATTGTTTTTGCTTTAGAAAAATTTAGGTCCTATTTGCTGGGCACCAAAGTTATCGTTTATTCTGACCATGCAGCTCTTCGCTACTTGATGAAAAAGCAGGAAGCCAAACCAAGATTGATAAGATGGATTCTCCTCTTAAGTGAGTTTGATGTGGAGATCAAAGATAAGAAGGGGTCAGAGAATCTTGTGGCCGATCATTTGAGTCGGTTGGTACACATTGAACCTGAACCTCCGCTGCAAGAAGCATTCCCTGATGAGCACTTATTGGCTGCGACTGTGGTTTTACCTTGGTATGCTAACGTAGTCAACTTTTTGGTTGCCAACAAGTTTCCTCATAATTCGTCTAAAGCCCAAAAAGATAAAATCAGGAGTAACGCCAAGTACTATGTATGGGATGAACCGTACCTCTGGAAACATTGTGCTGACCAAGTGGTAAGGCGGTGTGTACCTGATAGCGAAATTGCCTCAATCCTTGCCTTTTGTCATTCTTATGCTTGTGGCGGCCACTTTGGTGCTAAGAGAACAGCAAGGAAAGTGTTGGACTCTGGGTTTTATTGGCCAACTTTATTTAAAGATTCATACTCATTTTGCAAGTGTTGTGATGCTTGCCAAAAGTCAGGTAATTTATCCCGGAGAAATGAAATGCCACAAACTCCGATCCTATTTTGTGAGGTCTTTGATGTTTGGGGTATTGATTTTATGGGCCCATTTCCTGCCTCTTTTGGTTTTGTCTATATTTTACTTGCTGTTGATTATGTTTCGAAGTGGGTAGAAGCTAGAGCTACCAGGACTGATGACTCTAAAGCTGTTGCAGATTTTATCAAATCTAACATCTTTTCCAGGTTTGGCATTCCAAGAGCTATAATAAGTGATCAGGGTACTCACTTTTGTAATCGCACCATCGAAGCATTGCTTAAGAAGTACCATGTCACCCATAAGGTGTCAACTGCCTACCACCCACAGACTAATGGGCAGGCAGAGGTGTCCAACCGAGAGGTGAAGTCAATCCTTGAGAAAACAGTCAACCCAAACAGAAAGATTGGAGTTTGCGATTAGATGATGCATTGTGGGCGTATAGAACCGCATACAAAACACCTATTGGTATGTCCCCTTATCGCATTGTGTTTGGGAAAGCTTGTCACCTTCCCGTTGAGTTGGAGCACAGAGCCTATTGGGCTGTCAAGAGCTTTAATATGAACATTGATGAAAGTGGCCTACACCGGAAGTTGCAACTTTCTGAGTTGGAGGAGATTCGCAATGAGGCCTACGAGAATTCAAGAATCTACAAAGAAAAGACAAAATTTTCCATGACAAGATGCTTTTGAGAAAGGAATTTTCAATTGGACAAAAAGTCCTCCTCTTCCAGTCACGTCTTCGGCTATTCCCAGGTAAGTTACGTTCTCGTTGGGTTGGTCCATTTATTATCACTAATATTTTTCCTCATGGGGCGATAGAGATTCAAAGTTTACAGACTTCAAAGATATTCAAGGTTAATGGCCATCGGCTTAAACCTTACCATGAAGGGGCTCAAGTTGAATATATTGCCGACATACTTCTTGAAGATCCCAGCTATTTTGAATAATATGAACAACTAGAAGGGGAGTTTGTTCTATTATTATTTTTTTTTTCTTTTCTTTTCTTAATCTTTATGTTACTTTTAATAACCCTTTTTCTGTGCTTTTTTGTTCAACATTGGGGACAATGTTGATAATAAGTGTGGGGAGGGAATTTAGTTTTATTATTTGTGTGCATATGTCAAAATTTTCAAACAAATTTTTCACAAATATTTTCTTAGTATTTTATGCTAAATAAGTATTATTTTGAACAATTACAATATTTTTCTTCTTGGAATTCATGACATGATTGAATAAATAGTTCGGCAAGTTGTGATTAGTTTGTTAGCATTTTTTTGTTTGATATGTAGTGGCTATATTAAGTAAGCAATAAACATGTGAGTGTTTTGAGCCATTGACTGACACTTCGGTCTTATTTTCTTTCTATTGTGCAATTTCTTCCATAATTTTGTTTCTCTAGAACTTGCCTTGATTCTCTTTTAAAGCTAATTAGACCATGCATGATTCAAGTGTGATTAAGGCCATTATTTGATCTTGAGCCTCACTAGCCAAATAACCGGTTTGTCCTATGATTTATTTCCCCTTGTTAACCACTTTGAGCTTTATGGCCATTCTTTTCTCTTTTTTTTGAGCCACATTACAAGCCTTTTATATCTAAAAATAATGCCTTCACCCAGCTGAATAACTAGTGGAGCAAATTTTGAATTATGCGTGTAATCTACATGAGGTTGTGAGGAAGAAGTGTGGGGGAGGTCACTTTCTTGTGTTAATATGATGGAGAATGAGGTGGGTTGTATCTTCATTGCCGATTTGTCACTGGTCTTCTATGAAAAAGAAAACGAAGACAATTCATGATTCCAAAAAAATAAATAAATATGGAAATTGAAAAATTGAAAAAATGAAAAATGGAAAAATGGAGAATATATGTTTGAAAAAGAAAAATATTGCTGAAAATTTATGAGAAAATGAGAAAGAATCAGCAATTGATTTTGAGTTGAAGTTACTTCTAAATAAATGAAGTAAGGGGAAATTCTGGTAATACTGAGGAAGCATTCTATACTTGGTGTTGAGCAAGTATCTTGGATTATTTGTATTTATATGCTCCTCTAGTTTGAAAGCTTTTGTTTAAGCTACTTTCCTAAATATTCCCTACCTTAACCCTAGCCCCATTACAACCTGTGGAAAGTCCTTATGATTTGTGTCATGCATGACTCTTGTAGTGGTGATTGAGAAGATATGCAAGCCTATGGTAGAGCAATTTTATAGGAATGAACTTGAGTGAAAATTATACCCATCAAACACTTGAGTGATGAGTGATATTCCTGTGAGGGCTTACTTATTTAGTTTTCTCGATTTTCAGACAGGGGTGCTATCTTATTAATTGCAGGGTGCTTCAGATTGTTGTTCATGATATGTTATGAGTTTTGGGAATTTCATTTTATAATTTACTTCGCAAATAATATTTTTGCTTGGGGACAAGCAAATGTTTTAGTGTGGGGGAATTTGATAAGCATATTTTACACTCTTATTTTACGTACATCTTTATAATAATTTTGCATTAATTATTTAATATTATCTAATAATTAGATCTTTTTATATATATATAATAATATATAATATATTTATACATATTATTTATAATTAGTTCATGTTACGTACTAGTAAATACATATGCGTTATATATTTATATATATTATTTATAATAAGTTTCCAAACTTAAATCAACCTAGCATACATGCAAGTAATGTTAAACCTTTACTTTATTGTTTCTCCCCCTAAGCAGCACATGTGTATGAAGCAACGAAATAAAAGGATGAAGACCAATTCTGTAGTTCGAGCGAAGCTTGTCCGAAGATTCATCATGGCGCAAACATAGGAAGTTAGTGGAAGAAAATAAATCAAGAATTGTATAAATAGTAAAAGAATTTCATTTGTTCAATGTTCATTCTTCCCCTCTCGATTATTCTGTAAAGTTGTTATCAATGTCCATTCATTGCTAATTTCTTTAGCTTGGTTTAGTGAATTGAAGCCCGGAATTGATTATGCTGTAAGATTATTTATTTATTTTATTATATAATTTTTATGCATTTGGGTATTAAATATTCTTCTAAGTTATTTGATATAATTATTTGCTATATTAGATAATGTTGTGCTACAAATTATTCTAATATTCAGTAGCAACTGAGGTTAATTATTGACGGCTTAGTGATAATTGATTTCAGGAAGAATATTTTCCTAAATTAAATGCAACCGCTTGTGCTTGTGTTATTTTAGTTTGTCGGTTTTCCTAGTTCCTATTGCTGCTATTAAATTAAATCTATAGCGCTTGTCTTAGGTTATTTAGTAGTTAGGGGTAATTAAACCGCGTGTGCTTTAGTTACCTACAACTAAGGGAAAACGGAAATGAAATAATTTCACGACAAATATTCAATTGCATATTAATTACTTTATTAATCAATGATCAGTGTTAAATTCCGGTGGTGGATCTTTACTAACCAAGGTTTCTTATTATAAGTGTTTTCGATATATTATTTTCATTGCTTTATTCGTTCAATTAAATTTCTTGTTTATTTAAATTCTATTTTATTTTATCTTTATTCTCGATATATTCCAACCCCCTACCTTTAATTTGAGCACAAACGTTAAACTAGTTACTCCTCGTGGGATCGATCCTTACTCCCGCTACTACGTTTGTAAGGTTTTAATTTGGAAGCCTACGACAGCTCGCCAGCCGGACATTGAAAAACCTTTCTTTCCAACCGCTATGGGAGGAGGGAAGGTCCGTCACAAATTTAAGACCGTGACGGGAAGAGATGGTGACAAAGCTTTGGTTTTCAGCCAGTGCGCCAGATTCAACATTGAACAAGTAATGGAAGAGGGACTGAGACGGAGGAATATCGCATTCCTTACAAATGTTTAGAAAAATGACTAGAAATTTGTACCCATTGGGCGCTAATTGAGCCGGTATGATTTTATGGGTGTTCAGAAATTCTGAGATGAACGGGTGTAGAGGAAAGCGGAGGCCGCACTTGATCGAGTTGTAGTGCACGCCTACTTCTAAGGAATTGGCATCCGCAGAGCAATGATCGACGATCGAGATTTCAGGATTCACGTTGATAATCTCAACGTTTGGCCCTAAAAGTTCTTTGGCTTTGGAAAGGTATAAAAGCGAATTTTAGGCTTTATAGTTTGAGCCACATTTGGGTCTAGGCTATAGTAGCTAGGTTTTGGCCCAGGGAAGTCCGGGCCACGCTTAAGTTTGGCGGCTTCGGATTGGGCATGGGAAACAGATGATGATGGGGAACCACCTTGTAGTTGTAGTGTTGGGGAGGAAGATGCAGATTGGTTACGAAGATTTGCATTTGAGGGTGGACGAGGAGGACACATTATGATGACCCTCACTCGCTCGCTTTGAGTTAATTTAGCAAATTAAAGATCGAATTCAAGGGTATATATAAGACCTTTTAGATAAGATGAGTCATCAAAGCTCAGCCATTTTTATATAAATGAGTGTGGGGCATGGGAGATCAAAAAATTGCCTGAATTATAATATATATTCGATCGTCATCCATTACGTTCTTAATTAACATCTATCCGTTGGAGATTAACACCGTTTTTATATAAATGTGTGTGGGGCATGGGAGATCAAAAAATCGCCTGAATTATATATATTTGATCGTCATCCATTACGTTCTTAATTAACATATATCCGTGGGAGATTAACACCGTTTTTATATAAATGTGTGTGGGGCATGGGAGATCAAACAATTGCCTGAATTATATATATTCGATCATCATTCATTACGTTCTTAATTAACATTTACCGTTGGAGATCAACGGTATGATTTTCTTGAAATACACATGAATTTACCATTACTTATTACGGAGGATATATTAAGCCGTTAAACAAACGATATTATTTTTCATTATTACTTATATTGCATGAATTCACCACTATTTAATATTTAACTGTGTAAGCAACAACGATATAATTTTTCAGATAAAAATAGCCACCGAAACAACGGTCAAATTCCACAAGATTACGGTTACTAACAACATAGAAAATACCTTTCTATGTAACCCTTGGATCAGATCAGAATATATCTTTCTCCAATCACGCTTATTTTCATATTCTCCCTGTATAGGAATTGATCTCTATAGTTTATTAGAAAGGGACAAGCAAGCTAGGATTTTAATTTATAGTTAAAATTCGATGTAAATGCATGCAAACACCTCTTAATTAACATTTCCTTATGTGCATGGTGTGATAATATAATCCATCATGTATCTGTAACTAAATAGGAAAAAAACATAAATTGTAAAATTAAGCAATGGATTGATAAGTTTAATGTGAAGAAATTAAATCAATAATTTGCCTAAACAGGAAAACTCTATTCATGTTGGAACACAATCATATGCGATCTAGCTTGAACGGAAAGAGAGAAAAGGGAATGGTAACTTGCATTGTGAACTGTCTCAACGGTTACAGAAGAAGAAGAACGACTAAATACCAAAGGGAAGAGCGGGAAAGTTTGTTACACCGTTATGAAAGAAAAGACTAAACAATCCTCAGCCTATCTTAGCCTTGAACAAACCAGAACTGCATGCTTCTTTATTTTTCTTCTTCCAACACCCCCGTAAGTTGGCGCATACAAATCTTGTGTGCCCAACTTAGATGTAAACAACTGAAACTGTGGTATTGGAAGAGGTTTAGTGAATCCGTCGGCCGTTTGATTCGAAGAAGAGACAGACAGAAGCTTTATGAGACCTTGGGAAACTTTTTCGCGTACGAGATGACAGTCTATCTCGATATGCTTTGTGCGTTCATGGAATACTGAATTCTCGGCTATGGCAATGGCGGATTTGTTGTCACAAAACACCGCTGCAGGCTTCTTCATTTTCATCTGCAAATCAGAGAGAAGAAAGGTGATCCATTGGACTTCGCTCACAGTTGCGGCTAAAGCCCGGTACTCGGCCTCGGAGGAAGATCTAGATACCGTCGATTGTTTCTTGCATTTCCAGGAAATTAGTGCACTGCCAAGAAACACACAAAAGCCTGTTATGGAACGACGGGATTCTGAACATATGGCCAGTCAGAGTCGGAGAAAACGTAAGTTGTGTGGCTTCGCCTTTTGGGTAAAAGATGCCCTGCCCAGGGGCTCGTTTGATATATCGCAGGACATGATGCGCTGCTTGCATGTGTTTCACAGTTGGTGAATCAAAAAACTGGCTGAGCTGTTGAATGGCATATGCTATGTCTGGTCTTGTAGCCGTGAGGTATAACAATCGGCCAACAAGTCTCCTATATGAGCCAATGTTAGCAAAGGGCTCACTGTCGCCATGGCATAAATGAATACCAGGAACCATAGGAGAGGAAGCCGGCTTGCACTCAAGAAAACCGGTTTCTGTAAGAATGTCCATAGCATATTTGCACTGGCAGAGGTTCAAACCTGTGTCACTACTCCGTGCTTCAATTCCAAGAAAATAACCCAACTCGCCTAAGTCTTTTATCTTGAAAGCATTGTCAAGATACATCTTTAGGTTCTGAATCTGGGATATGTCTGGGCTGGTAAGCAGTATGTCATCAACATATATGAGGACTACTATAAAAGTAGCACCTTCGCCCTTAGTAAACAGAGAAGGATCGGACTTTGATTGCACGAACATCATCTGTAGCAGAGCAGCACTTAGCTTTGAATTCCACTGCCTACTCGCTTGTTTGAGGCCATACAAGGAGCGGCGAAGCTTGCATACCTGGTTAGGCTTCTCAAATTCAAACCCCTGTGGCAGTTTCATATAGACTTCCTCAATTAGGTCTCCGTGCAAGAAGAAGTTATTTATATCAAGTTGATGAATGTGTGCCAAGCACGAGATGTGGCCACTGCTAAGAAAGTCCGAATGGTCGTTATCCTTGCAACCGGTGAGAATGTTTCTATGTAATCAATTCGAGCTGTTGATTGTAGCCTTTGGCCACTAAACGAGCTTTGTATCGTTCTATGGAGCCATTGGCTTTGAGCTTAACCTTGTAAACCCATTTACAACCAATGGGGATTTTCCCGGACGGCAAGTCAGTGATATCCCATGTCTTGTTTTCTTGCAGAGCTTTAATTTCAGTGCTCATGGCATCCCTCCAATGAGCATGTTTGACAGCCTGAGTGTATGACTTTGGCTCATCTGTAGAACTAACTGCCAAAGAGAAAATTTTATGTGATTGAGAGAGGTTGTCAAATGACATCACCTTAGACATAGCGTGGGGGGATGATCTCTTGTTTACTGCATCACAGTAGAAATCTTGGTATTTATTAGGAACCCGACGTTGTCTGTTTGAACGTCTGAGAGGTGAGGGACTTCTGCTTGCTTCTTGTACACACTCACCATTCTTCTCATCTGATATTTGTGCATCATCATCAAAATGTTCCTGTGCACTTTCGGATTCCATAGATAAATGGAATTGGGAATTGCATGTTGATTATCAGGTGAAGAATATGTTGGCAGTGCAACATCACTAGGCATTCCAGTATTTTGAACCGGTTGAGGTTGAAGGCTTTCATGCTCCAAAGTGGTAGTAATTGGGACGATAGGAAGAGATGGCTCACTCTTAGCAACTTGTGACTTCCATAGAACCAGTATCCTTCGTGAAGGGGAATTGGCCCTCATAGAAACTCACATCTCTGGAAACTAACAGAGATCCATCAAGTAAATCATAGAGAATGTATCCTTTAGTGTGAGCTGGTATTCCAATGAATACACACTTTCGGCCTCTTGCAGACATCTTGTGAGTATTTGGAGCAAGGTTGGAGGCATAGCATAAGCATCCAAAGACTTTCAGATTTGTGTAATCAGGCTCCTGATTGTACAATCTTTGATAAGGACTAACAAGTCCAATAATAGGGGATGGTAACCTGTTTATTAAGAAGGTAGCATGCATCACACAATGGCTCCAAAACTCAAGTGGAAGAGAAGCCTGGAAACGGAGAGCTCGGGCTACATTGAGTATGTGTTGATGCTTGCGTTCAACAATGGCGTTTTGCTGTGTGTGTAGGGACAGGTCTTTTGATGAACAATACCTTTTTCTTCAAAGAACTCAGGCATGCTGAACTCTAAGCCATTATCAGATCGAATGGCCTTAATTAAAATTCCAAATTGTGTTAGAATTTTGGCATGAAAATTCTTGATGAGTTGTCTGACCTCTGACTTCTTCTTCAAGAGGTGAAGCCATGTGAACCTGGAGTAGTCATCCACTATGGTAAGAAAATATCTTTCTCCTTTCAAAGAATGAACCGGAAACGGCCCCCAAATATCAATGTGAAGCAAATCAAAACATTTTTCTGAAATACTTATACTCATAGGAAACGGGGATCTCTTGTGTTTAGCTAAATGGCAGATATCACAGCAGCAGTTTTATGGTTTGCAATCTTGATATATTTCAAAAGATGGATTTTTATTAATAGGGAAATGTCCCAATCTTTTGTGCCACAACTCGGCATTACTACTTTGAACAGAAGAAACATCATGTCTAATAGCAGGCAAGGATTGATTCAAAATGTAAAGGCCCTTCCTGTCTAGCTAAACCAATCTTCTTCCCAAGCATATCCTGAATCACACACTGTTCAGAGGAAAAAATTAGACTGTAGCCACCATCTTTTAACAACTTACTCACAGACAATATATTGAACTTGAAGCATGGTATGTGAAGGACATCTTTCAAGCATATTCCACCATCAAGAACTATATTGCCCATGTGTTTGACATGAATCAGGTTTCCAGTAGGTAAATTCACCTCAGTTCCTTGAACAACATGATAATCAAGAAAGAAATCAAGTGAACAAGTAATGTGGTCCGTAGCTCCGGAGTCTATGATCCATGTGGAATTACAAAGAGATATAGAATTGACAAGAGTATTATAGTACTTGTCTTCAGTTGTAGACTCTTGTCTGTTGAAATTTGGTACAAGAGAAACTGCTGCCATGGCCTTAGTATTAGAGTTCTGCCCAACTTGATTCTGGAGAAGAGTTAGTAGCCTTTGGATCTGGTCAGATGTATTAGCGGAGTCTGCCTATTCATTAGCAACTACTGCTGCGGATTGTTGTTGTTTTCCTTTCGACTTGAAGCCCGGAATCCACCCCGGTGGATATCCGTGTTTCTTGTAACACTTCTCAACCGTATGACCACTCATCCCGCAGTAGGTACACTTTGCACCTTTGTTATTGTTTCCATATCGCTTGTAATTGTAGGTGTTTAAGGCAGCTATGACTTCTTCAGATGAGTTCTGATGAACTGCATTGGCTTGCGTGGCATCTATGTTCAAGTTGCAAGCACTCAGATTAGCAAAGGTAATCTGTCTCTCAAGTTTTTCCGCCATGACGAACACCTTGTAGACCTCTGGCAGAGGATCCAAAACTAGCACACTGGATTTGAGATTGTTGTATTCGTCATTTAATCCTGAAGGAATCGTATGACATAATCCTCTTCTCTTTCGTTCCTGATTTTATCGGTCAACTTACAACTGCATCTCGCGTTGCACGTACACTGGGGAAGAGGTCTCAGAGTGTTCAAATGCTCCCAGAGAGTCTTACACTTTGTGTAATACTCATTGATGGATAAGTTTCCCTGTTTTAGGCTATATATGTCACTCTGCAGGATCGATACTCTCTGAGCATCGTGTTGTGAGAACCTACGTCTCAGGTCTTCCAAGCATCTTTCGCCCTATCTAGATGCAAGATACTTTGTGCTATAGAAGTATGTACTGAGCGAAGGATCCAGGAGCATACCATAAGATTACACCTTCTCCACGCTGCGTGTAGGTGATGATCGATACTCGATTCTGCGACATCTCCATTAACGATGCACCATTTGTTCTTAATTTCCAGCGCGATTCGCATCGATACACTCCATGATCCATAGTTGGAGCTCCCAGCGAGGAGAGGACTGACTAGCACTGCGCTGGGTTCTCATTTTGGCTGAGAAAAAAAGGATTCTCCACGTCGTCCGGAACTTGAGCTCTGCCTCGCTGAGTGATCGGATTCTCCTGTGGAATCGAAGCAGGCATCGGAGGTGGTGCGGCGTGAGTCTGTGGACTGGTTTCTCCGATGATCGGATCTGTGGATCGATCCCCGATCACGGCTGCTGCGTATGTGTTCGATGAAGGTGCTCTGATACCATGTTGGAACACAATCATATGGATCTAGCTTGAACGGAAAAGAGAGAAAAGGGAATGGTAACTTGCATTGTGAACTGTCTCAACGGTTACAGAAGAAGAAGAAGAACGACTAATACCAAAGGGGAAGAGCGGGAAAGTTTGTTACACCGTTATGAAAGAAAAGACTAAACAATCCTCAGCCTATCTTAGCCTTGAACAAACCAGAACTGCATGCTTCTTTATTTTTCTCTTCCAACAATTCATAGATAAATCTTCATATGTTAATGTATTAAAGATATTGAATTACTAGTGAATTAGCTGGTTTTAAAGTAACACACATTAATATTTAAATTTTAATTTGAGAGTAAATAATTCTTTGATCATATCTATCAGTTATTTTAATTTGTCTCTTTCAAGCATATCAATTTAGCGATGTAAAATAATTAAATAGTAAGCCATAATTGTGTACATTGAGCTTGAGAAATTATAAGCTCTAATTAGGCACCAATATAATGGCTCATGCAAGAGACGAGCAATCTCACGCCCTCAAATATGCTCAATGCATATATATTATATATATATATATATATATATATATATATTATATATATAATATATATATATATATAATTTATTATGCTCATGAATAAAATTAGTTCACCCTTCTGCATGAGCCGTCGTGGAAGCAAATCTAATCTATTAAAAGATGCAATGTGGTCAGATCTGATCCATTATGAGGTAGGGTATGGCAAGTAACAGTTGGGCACAAATTGATATGGACCAGGATTTGACAGCGTTGATGCTCTTAGCTTTTAATCGACCAAGTTTGATCCCATTGATACCTAATGCGTAGTATCCGACAGTTAGAATAAGGGACCAGTTTATGATGCATTGATTCTAGGGGCGTTTTTAATCGAGCGCATGGTGTGTTCACACGAGAACTCATGCGAGAGAGTTGATACTCTACTTGAACAATTGAGCGCGTTGTGTGGTGTGTGAACATTTTCTCTGTGAAAAGTGTGGATATAGTCCAGCATCATCCATTGTTGGAGAAACGGTGCAAAGATAGTGATCTTGATATTAGCTAAACGTTTTTTGAAGGTTTGGCAATAATTATGAGGTAATGGGGAACTTTACTGTTTAAATATTTTCAATAATTTATATAAAGATGGTGAGGTTTGTGGTCTTGTGTTACTAAAAGACTACTCAGCGGGGTGATAACGCGATAATGAACCTTAATGGATCAGCTTAGATAGATCCTTAAGTTTTTATAGGGAGAGAAACTATTTTCTTATTGATTAAGACACATTTATTAAATAGCATAAGATCGAATTCAGGATATATATAAGACCCTATAAAGTCATCAAATGAGTCATCATAGCTTCAACGCGTTTTGTATAGTAAATGTGTGTGGAGCAAGGGAGATGGCAAAAATTGGCCGGTGAATTATATATATTCGTCGATTATGTTCTTAATAACAATATAAACTAATTGGAGATCAATAGATATAATTTTCTTGAATAAGCATGAATTCAGCACCATTATATTACTTTAAATATATATTAGCCGTGTGAAGCCAACAGTATGTATTTTTTCATCATTACATAATATTCGATAAGAATGGCCTATTTGAAGCAATGGTCAAATTCCACAAAGCATTACAGATAGCTAACTAATATAGAAAATACCTCTATATAACCTTGATCTGTAATCTCTTCGATCTCCAATTACTCTTATTCACTGCTGAAATTATGGAATTCCGACCACCTGAAAGTAATCTTAAATCAAGTCGAAAGCCTTGTTCGCGACGCATTTCTTTTAGTATCCGAAAAACCTTTGTTGGCTATTTTCCGACCACTTTTATGGGCTTTCGACTGTGATTTAGATCACTTTAGGTGGTCAGAAATTCCCATTAATTTTCAGTAATATATTTTCATGATTTGTCTATTCTCTGTATAGGACTCTCTATAGTTTATTAGAAAGGGCAAGCTAGGATTTTAATTTATAGTTACAAATAGATGTAAAATCATGCAAACACTCTTAATTAACATTGCGCTTATGTGCAGTGGTGTGATAATCCATGCATGTATATGTAACTAAATACGTGAAAAACATTAAATTGTAAAATTAAGGAAATGCATTGAAAAGCTTAATGTGAAGTAAATGAATAGTTTTGCCTAAACAGGAAAACTCTATTCATGATAATTTTCATATGTTAATATATTAATGTGATTGAATATAATTACGTAGTGAAGTTACTTTGGGTCTAAGGTAACGTAATTAATATTCAATTTATGATAAAAAATTCTTTGTGCATATATGCTATCATCATTTTTTAATTTCTCTCTTTTCGGCATATTGAATTTGTGGCCAGTACATTAATTAATAGCATAATTGTGTACATTGAGCTCTAAAAGTTAAAGCTCTACATCTTAGCCGACATATTAAGAGAAGCGACAATCTCGCCTCATCAAATATGCTTCAATCATTGAATGTGTGTGTGAAGCAGTTTTATCCGATAAAAAGTGTGGATACATCTACACCCTCCATTTTGAAAAATGCCAAAAGGCTAGGATTTTACCATTACTAAACTTTTATGTTTGTAATAATTAATATATGAAGCTGTATCTGTTAAAAATTTTCTATAATTATGAAAATTGAACTGTGTGTTTTTTTTTTTAATCTAAAACTTTCAATCATAAATGGCCGACTAAAGATCTAGCCCTTATTTTTATAAGAAATTTTTTCTTTATTTTGATTTTGTTTATATACTATGCATGTCAAGTATTTCTAATAAACACATTATAATTAAATAGCATAAGACGTTAATGCAAAAATGTGATAATATACAGCTAGCAGGCATATATTCGCAATAAGGAGAAACAAAGAGCTGAAAATAAATAATTACCAACTAATTAAAATAAAATAAATAGAAAAAATTTTTTTTTAACTGACCATATACAAGCTTTCAAAAAAAAAAAAACAGCTGACCATATACATACAATAATTTAATTTTATATATAAAAAAAAAAAGCATTTATTAATATGGAATTTCTGTTATGAGATTATGAATTTAGCAGTTATGTAATTATGAATTTTGCTGTAATTCATAATGTCATAATAGAAAATTCATAAATCTCATAAAAGAAAATTGCATACAATTTGCTTAACCTGCAAGCATTCATAAATCGCACGCCTGACGATTATAATTTATGAGTATAGAAGAAGCTTGCGCGAAGAGGAAGTGAAAACTGCGAATGTGAAAATGAAGAAGAAAAGTTTGCGCGCTGTTAATCTCAAAAAAAAAATGATTGATGGAAGATAAGCGTACAACT
>NW_017618547.1:0-1582 GCF_001879475.1 Ipomoea nil
GAGAAATTAAAGAAACAAGGGCACTGACCCTAAACCGTTTCTAAGAAAGAAAAAGCCTAAGGAGTCGCCTCGACTGAGGGACTCGACGGGAAGAGATAGGAACCAAGGGCCCAGACCCTTAGTCGTTTCCGTGAAAAAACCAAAAGGAGTCGCCTCGACTGAGGGACTTGGCGAGGAGAAATTAAAGAAACAATGGTACACTAACCTAAAACGTATCTAATAAAAGAAAAAGCCAAAGGAGTCGCCTCGACTGAGGGACTCGGCGAGAAGATATAGGAAAACAAAGGCCCAGACCTTAGTCGTTTCCGTGAAAAAGCCAAAAGGAGTCGCCTCGACAGAGGGACTCGGCGAGAAATTAAAGAAACAACGGGGCACTGACCCTAAACTCTTTCTAAGAAAAGGAAAAGCCTAAGGAGTAGCCTCGACTGAAGGACTCGGCGAGAAGAGATAGGAAACAAGGGCCCAGACCCTTAGTCGTTTCCGTGAAAAAGCCAAAAGGAGTCCCCTCGACTGAGGGACTCGGCGAGAAATTAAAAAAACAACGGGGCACTGACCCAAAACCGTTTCCTAGAAAAGAAAAACCCTAAGGAGTCGCCTCGACTGAGGGACTGGCGAGAAGAGATAGGAAACAAGGGCCCAGACCCTTAGTCGTTTCCGTGAAAAAGCCAAAAGGAGTCGCCTCGACTAAGGGACTCGGCGAGAAATTAAAGAATCAACGGGCACTGACCCTAAACCGTTTCTAAGAAAAGTAAAAGCCTAAGGAGTCGCCACGACTGAGGGACACGGTGAGAAGAGATACGAACCAAGGGCCCAGACCCTTCGTCGTTTCCGTGAAAAAGCCAAAAGGAGTCGCCTCGACTGAGGGACTCGGCGAGAAATTAAAGAAACAATGGGGCACTGACCCTAAACCATTTCTAAGAAAAGAAAAAGCCTAAGAAGTCACCTCGACTGAGGGACTCGGCGAGAAGAGATAGGAAACAAGGGCCCAGACCCTTAGTCATTTCCGTGAAAAAACCAAAAGGAGTCGCCTCGACTGAGGGACTTGGCGTGAAATTAAAGAAACAATGGACACTGACCCTAAACCGTATCTAATAAAAGAAAAAGCCTAAGGAGTCGCCTCGACTGAGGGACTCAGCGAGAAGATATAGGAAACAAAGGCCCAGACCTTAGTCGTTTCCGTGAAAAAGCCAAAAGGAGTCGCCTCGACTAAGGGACTCGGCGAGAAATTAAAGAAACAACGGGGCACTGACCCTAAACCGTTTCTAAGAAAAGTAAAAGCCTAAGGAGTCGCCTCGACTGAGGGACTCGGTGAGAAGAGATACGAACCAAGGGCCCAGACCCTTAGTCATTTCCGTGAAAAAGGCAAAAGGAGTCGCCTCGACTGAGGGACTCGGCGAGAAATTAAAGAAACAATGGGGCACGACCCTAAACCATTTCTAAGAAAAGAAAAAGCCTAAGGAGTCACCTCGACTGAAGGACTCGGCGAGAAGAGATAGGAAACAAGGGCCCAGACCCTTGTCATTTCCGTGAAAAACCAAAAAGGAGTAGCCTCGACTGAGGGACTTGGCGTGAAATTAAAGAA
>NW_017618548.1:0-2500 GCF_001879475.1 Ipomoea nil
AGGTGGACCGAATCCGAGAGCTCGGACAGTCGCCCTCGTGCCAAGGCCGCCGCGACGATTCGCGACGACCGTGGAACGTGGCGATGCCTTCTCCGTTCGTCCCGCGCAAAATCCACGCGTGTTGCGAAGACGAGCGCGCAACGAAATGCAAATACGTTAAGCCGTCAGTGCCGTGCGAGGTATGCAACACAGGAAACCGTCGTGCGACCAAGGCCTTGCGCCCTTGTGTCGTCTTGTATGAAGAGGCGTGCTTGGCAGGACGTCGCTGCTCGAGCAGGGATCCAACCTGACCGCACACGCCGATAACCACTCACACACCGTCTCGCGTCGCAAAAAACGCCCCAATCGCTTAGCCGAGGATCGATAGGAACCCGGCCCGGACGAATCCGTGCACGAGTCCCCACCGATGCTGGCCGTCACGGCAGGAACGCCCCGCGTCGATAGGTACGAAAGGTAACCCTTGAATTCCCATCTCGCCGCTCACATTGGTTGTGAGTCCGTCTCGCCATCGGGTGAGGTGGAGGAAGCCCTCGAGGAGTGGAATCCCTCGATCAATGCAATACCATACCTCTTGCGAGGTGGGTCAGCCCCCACGTCCGTCCGGAGCACAATCATCCTCTAACGAACAGCTTACTAGACGGTTGGAAACGGGTCTCGGTAACTCACAACCTACTACGGTATGTTGCAGATTCACGGTTGCTCGATTGACACAACCCGCGCCAACGACGTTTTTTTGCATGTCCGTCTCCCTCAGTGCCCGCGTCGATAGTTACAAAAGGTAACTACCGAATTTCCATCTCGCCGTACGCATTGGTTGTGAGTCCGTCGCGCCATCGGGTGGAGGAAGACCTCGAGGAGTGAAAGTCCTCGATCAATACAACACCATACCTCTTGCGAGGTGGGTCAGCCCCCAAGTCCGACGCTAAGACAACGCCCGTTGCGCTTGGGCAGATTCGTAGCGAGCGCACAATCATCCTTTAACGGACAGCTTACTAGACGGGTGGACACTGGTGTCGGTAACTTACAAGCCCTACTGACGGTATATTGCAGATTCACGGTTGTTTTTTGCCCAACTTGTTCCACCGGCCGTTTTTTGCATGTCCGTCTCGGTCAGATCCGGACGTGTCGTCGAACGAGTGCTGTGGAGGAAGCCCTCGAGGAATGAAAGCCTCGAGCAATACAATATTTCTATCCTCTTGCGAGGTCGGTCAACCCCCACGCCCGACGACACGTACGCTGCACTGCGCTACGCTGGGCGGGTTCATTGCGAACGCCGCCCTCCGCCCCTACGGCGCACCGTAATTCGTTAACGAACAGCTTACTAGACGATTGGACACGTGCCTCGGCAACTCACAACCTACTGACGGTATATTGCAGATTCACGTTTGCTCGATTGACCGAATTCACGTGCCAATGATGTTTTTTTGCATGTCCGTCTCCGTCCGGTGCGCCGCCCCGCCTTGCGACTCCGATGGGTCTATGCCGGTCCCCAATAATACGTACGAGCGGCGGGAACACTCGTACGAGGCCTACGGGACGAGGGGGGCCCGTCCCAACACGTTCCGAAAAAAGTCGACCGGCACCTCAACTACCATACCCCCCCTATAGTAGTTAAAAAAAAAAAAACCCCAGTGACAGCAGTAGACACGGTTTGTCCCGTAAATCACACGGTCATTTCGGGTGGTTCCGTGCATTTTTTTTCAAATGTTATTGCATGGTCCTTTAGTTTAGAGCATTTTAACAATGCTTGGTAAATTTCAAAAGCGTTTGGATGATTATTTCATTGAAAACGACGATGTCCAAATTTATGCCCAGCTGTCCGCAAAGTTCCTTGTCTGACTTAGCCAAGTACTTGGGATTGTTGGGAATGTGAGAGGAATATATGGCATATCGTTTGCCTCACTAATTAAATAGTACAATAAGCTCTAAAACAAATGTATATGCCATTTTGGCACGAGAACGACGTAAAACGACATAGGCCAAGGCATAACACAGAACCGTCGTAAAAGTACTGGGGTGGCAGGCGGGTAAACCTCTGTTGCGTGATATTTCCGCATCCCGTCCGCAACTGTGCGCAATTTGGCGCCCTCGTTCCGCATAAGTCCGCAACCTCCGGCACCCTCGTTCCGCATAAGTCCGCAACCTCGGCACCCCCGTTCCGCATAAGTCCGCAACTTGGGCACCCTCGTACCGCAACTTTCCGCAACCTCGGCACCCTCGTACCGCAACTTTCCGCAACCTCGGCACCCTCGTACCGCAACTTTCCGCAACCTCAGCACACCCGTACCGCAACTTTCCGCAACCTCGGCACACCCGTTCCGCATAAGTCCGCAACCTCGGCACCCCCGTACCGCAATTTTCCGCAACTTGGGCACTCTCGTACCGCATAAGTCCGCAACTTGGGCACCCTCGTACCGCAACTTTCCGCAACCTCGGCACCCCCGTACCGCAATTTTCCGCAACCTCGGCCCACCCGTACCGCAACTTTCCGCAACCTCGG
>NW_017618549.1:0-1894 GCF_001879475.1 Ipomoea nil
CCAAGAGAGAAAGACAAGCGGGGGGGGGGGCGAGGCCACACCGGGGCGAGAGAACCCAAGGGCACAGGCGAACGAACGAAGAGCCGCAAAGGAAAGACGGAAACGGGGCACGCAGGCCAAAAGGGAAACGAGCGACGGCGAAGGGCGAGCGCACGCCAGGGACGGAAGCGGCGGGGCCGGAAAGCCAAAGAGAGCGGGGCAGCGAGAGAGGCGGGGAACCCACGCCAACGCGGGGAAAGACAAGACAGAGAGAGAGAGAGAGAGAGAGACGAAAACCAGGGGGAGCAGGAGAGAGAGCCGACGAACGCGAGCGGGAAAACCGGGAAGGACGCGACAGAGAAGGCCAGACACAAGCAACAGGGAGAACGAGCAGAGGCAGGGCACAACAGAGAAGGCAGAGAAGGCAAAGCAGAAACAAGGAGCAGAACCCAACAGGAACAAGCCCCAAGAGAAAGCCCAGAGGCACAGCCCCCAAGACACGCAGAAGCACAACGCGGCCAGGGCACAACACAGAACACACGGGGGGGGCGCCACAGGACCAAGCGCAGGCCCAGACAGGAGGGGCAGCGCAGAGAGCGCGGACACGGCCCCGCAGCACCGGCCCCGGAGCGCAACACGGAGGGGGCGAGCGCAACCGACCGAGGAACCGCAGCGCAGCAGAAGGGGGGAGCGCAACCAAACAGGGGACCGCAGCCCAGAGAGGGGGGCAGCGGACGGGAGCCAGGAAGGCCCAGCGGACGACAGCCAGCCGCGGAACCGCAGCGCAGGAAAAGGGCACCGGAGGGCAGCCAGGAAGGCCCAGCGGACGACAACCAGCGGCGGGACCGCAGCCCAGGAGACCGGCAGCCGACGGCAGCCAGGAAGGCCCAGCGGACGGGAGCCGGCGGCGGAACCGCAGCGCAGGAGAACCAAGCCGAGCGCAACCGAAGGGGGGAACACGCACACAGAACACAGAGCAAGCACAGGCAACCCACAGGACACAGGGGGAAGGGGAGAAAGCGGAGAACAACCGGAGGCGGGAGCCAGCACGGACGAAGAAGAGGCCGAAGGGGGCAGACGGCGGCCACCGAGGGCAACGGGAGACCAAGGCAACGAGCAGGCAAGAGAAGAGACGCAGAAACCGACGAACGGGACCCGAAAGAGCAAACGAGACAGAGGCACGACAAACGGGGGCCGGGGGGACACCACGGGGAGCGGGGAAACAGCAAACGGGGAAGCCGGGGCCCGAGGGGGGGGAAAGGCCAGCGGGGAGGGGGGGGGGGGCACCCGCCGGCGGCCGCCGGCCAGCACGGGCCGGGCAGCGGGGGCCGGCGGGCAGCGGCCCGCCGCCGGCGGCCCGCGGCCGGAGCGGCCGAAGGGCCGGGGGAGGGGGGGGGCCCCGACCCCCCACGGACGCGGGGCAGCACGGGGCGGCCCGGGAACCAGGGGGGAACCCGAAACCAGGCGGAGACACGGGGCAACGGAAGGAACGACAACACAGAGACAAGGAACGGGAGCAAAGACGAGAAACGAACGGCACAGAACCGAGCAGGCGGGGCGAAGCAGAAGCAACACCCAAACAGGCGAGGGCCCCACCCGAGAAGCCAAGAAGAAGAGCAGACGAGACAACCGAGGGGGCGAAGCACGGGGAGAGCAACAAGAAGACAAGGCGGCGGCGAAGGGCAAGAGGCGGGAGGAACACACAGAACAGCAAGGAGAAGCAGAAGCAGCAAAAGCAGCAAGAACAACACAGAAGCAGCAAAACCCCAAGGAAGCAGCAAGAACAGCAGAAGGAGCAAGAAACGCCCAAGAGCAAGAGGAGCAAGAGGCCGCAGGGAAGCAGGAGAGCGACAGCAAGAAGAAGCAGCAGCAAGCGCCAGGGACAACAAGAGGGGGGGAAACCCGAAGGGGAAAG
>NW_017618550.1:5000-7500 GCF_001879475.1 Ipomoea nil
TTGGCCCAATCCCGCTGATTAGCGCCCACGAAATGTCGCAAATAGCACTCTAGCAGCCCATTCACCCTCTCGGTTTGTCCATCAGTTTGGGGATGGAAGCTGGTAGAGAAATTCAGCGCCGTGCCCAAGATTTTGAATAACGTCCGCCATAACTTGCCGGTGAAACGGGGATCTCTATCGCTGATTATACTCCTCGGCAAGCCCCAATACTTCACCACATTCTTAAAGAATGCTCGTGCCGCCTCTTCTACCGTGCATTCCCTTGTACATGGAATGAATGTCCCATATTTTGAGAAGCGGTCGACGATCACCATGATAGACCCGTACCCTTCGGACTTCGGCAAGGCTGTGATAAAATCCATTGATATCGAGTCCCACGGTCTTTCGGGAACGGGCAGTGGCTCCAATAGTCCGGCGGATCGCTTGTGCTCCACCTTGTCTTGTTGACACACAAGACAAGTCCTCACGTACAGCTCCACGGTGTCTCGCATCCTTGGCCAAAAGTAAGCTGCCTCCACTAACGCCATTGTGCGCTTTTGGCCGGGATGCCCAGCCCACCTCGTATCATGGCATTCGTGAATGATATCCCGTCGCAAATTTCCCCATTTTGGAACGAAGATTCTTCGTCCCTCAGTGTAAAGTAGGCCGTCCTCTACCCAAAACCTATGTGTCTTGCCGCCTTGCGCCAACTTCACCAACTCTTTTGCCATGGGGTCGTGTTGAAGTCCCTCCTTGATTTGCTCGATCACATCCCCTTTGGCTTGACTTATAGCTGCTAGCTCGGCCTTTCTACTCAACGCATCGGCCACGACGTTGGCCTTGCCGGGTTTGTACTCCAAAGAGTAGTCGAACTCCGCAAGAAAGTCTTGCCAACGTGCTTGTTTCGGGGACAACTTCTTTTGAGTTTGGAAATAACTTGTAGCCACATTATCTGTCTTGATGGTGAAGTGGGCTCCCAGTAGGTAGTGACGCCACACTCTAAGGCAGTGTACTACTGCCGTCATTTCCTTCTCTTGCACCGTGTAGCGTCGCTCCGCATCGTTCAGCTTGCGGCTTTCAAAGGCTATTGGGTGCATGTCTTGCATCAAAACCCCTCCAATAGCGAAATCGGATGCATCGGTATGGACCTCAAAGGGTTTGCTGAAATCGGGTAAGGCAAGGACGGGCTCTTGACTTACTGCTGCCTTCAAGTCGTCGAATGCCCGTTGACAATCATCGGACCAGTCCCACGTCTTCCCCTTCTTGAGAAGGTCCGTCAATGGTGCTGCCCTCTTCGAATAGCCCTCAATGAACCGTCGATAATAGTTGACTAAGCCAAGGAATGATCGAAGTTCCGTTACCTTTGTTGGCGCCTCCCAATCAACGATCGCTTGGACCTTGGCTTGATCCATCTTCAGCCTCCCATGTCCGATGATGTGCCCCAAGAAGTGCACCTCCTCAGTTGCAAAGGAGCATTTTTCCCGCTTCACGTATAGCTTGTTGTCTCGTAGCACTTGGAAGACGGTCCGAAGGTGCGCAACATGCTCCTCTATCGAGTTGCTATAGACCACAATATCGTCCAAGTAGACAACCACGAATTGATCCAAGTACGGCTGAAAAATCTTATTCATCAATGTGCAAAACGTCGCTGGTGCGTTGGTTAACCCGAATGGCATAACCATCCATTCGAACGAACCATAGCGAGTGACGCATGCCGTCTTGGGCTCATCTCCCTCGGCGATCCGAACTTGATAGTAGCCCTTTTGCAAGTCCATCTTTGTGTAGATCTTGGCTCCTCCAAGTCGGTCGAATAGATCAGCAATCAACGGAATGGGATAGCGATTTTTGATTGTTACCTTGTTAAGTGCTCGGTAATCGACGCACATCCTCAACGATCCATCATGCTTCTTTTGAAATAAAACTGGTGCGCCAAAGGGTGCTTTCGACGGTCGCAACATGCCGCTGTCCAGTAGCTCATTGAGTTGTCGCCTTAATTCCTCAAGCTCATTAGGCGACATGCGATAAGGTGCCATAGCGGGTGGCTTGGCACCAGGCTCCAACTCGATTGCATGATCCACCTCCCTCCTAGGTGGCAGCTCCTTGGGCAGCTTCTCGGGCATCACGTCCTTATTCTCCTCAAGGACTGCTTGAATTGGTGGGGGAACGACCGAAGTCTCCTTACTTTCGTCGTCCATGTCAAGTACGGCCAGAAACGTCGGCTCGCCCTTCTTGATCCCTTTCGTAACTTGCATTGCCGACAATTGCCGTGCTTCGTTCGCCTTCCTCTCCGGCCCCTCTACGGTGGGGATCATGCACGGAGATCCCTTCTCCAAAATGCACATCGTGCTAAACGATGGCATAGGAATTGCGGCAACTTGCCGGAAGAAATCCATCCCAAGTACGACCTTAAAGTCGTCCATTGGTGCCACTGAAAAATTCACTTGGCCTCTCCAAGTCCCTAAGCGCAACTCGACCCCTCGTGCTACGCCATTAAGTGGTTGAGCTCTCGCATTCACGGTCT
>NW_017618552.1:0-2500 GCF_001879475.1 Ipomoea nil
ACAATAAGAGTTGCCGAATGCGGAAAGTTGCGTAACCGTGTGCCGAGTTGCGTAAAGTTGCGTACACGGGTGGCCGAGGTTCGCGGAAAGTGCGGTACGGGTGGGCGAGTTCGGAAAAGTTGCGGTACGGGGGCCGAGGTTGCGAACATTGCCGGTATATTTACGGGGATGTGCCTGAGCTGCGAAATTGCGGTAGGTGGCGACAGTTGCGGAAGATTGCGTACGCAGCGGTCCTAAGATGCTGAAAAAATTGCGTACAGAGTTAGCTCCAAAGTGCATAATGTTGGGCGTATGATCGAGGGGTCCCTCAATTTGCTGGAAAGTTTCGGTACGGGGCCCAAGTTGCGAAAAGATTGCGGTACGAGTGCCCATTTAGCGAACTAGCGGAACGGGGTGCCGGAGTTGCGGAAAGTTGCGTACGAGGTGCCCAAATTGCTGATTATTGCGGTACGAGGGTGCCAGGAGGTTGCCGACCTTATGCGGTACAGGTGGCCCAAGTTGCGAAAGTGCGGTACGGGTGTGCCGAGGCTGCGGAAAAGTTGCGGAAGCGGTGGCCGAGTTGCGAGAAAGTTGCGAATCGGGGTCCCAAGTTGCGGAAAGTTTCGGGTACGAGAGGCCGCCAGAGTTGCGAAAAGTTGCGGTACGAGAGTGCCCAATTGCGAAAGTGGCGTACGAGGTGCCCAGTTTGCGTCGACTTATTCGAACGAGTTCCGAGGTGCGGACTTATCGTACAGTCGCCGAAGTTGCGGACTAAGCTGTACGAGGGTCCGAGGCTTGCGGAATTATCGGTACGAGGTGCCTGAGGTTGCGGACTTAATGGCGTACGAGGTGCCAGTTCGAAAGTGTCGGTACGTGTCCGAGTTGCGGAAATTCGTAAACGGGGTGCGGATGTGCGGAAAGTTCGGTACGGTGGGCCGACGTGCGGAAATTGCTGTACAGGGCCTAAATTGCGGAATTCGGTACGAGAAGTGCCCAATTTGCGGAAATTTGCGGTAACGAGGTGTGCCCAAGTTGCTGAAAGTTTCGGTATCGTGGGGTGCCCAGTTGCGGAAAAGTTGCGCTACGAGGTGCCCAATTGCGACTAGTCGAACGGGTGTGCCGAGTTGCGGAAAGTTGCGGCTACAGTGCCCAAGGTTGAAGGAGTATATGCTACTAGTCGAGGTTGCCGGACTTATGCGTACGAGGGTGGTGCCTAATGTTGCCGGAATGTTGCGGTACGGTGTGCCGATATCGGTTTGCGTAAAGTTTGGGCGGAACCGTGGGTGGCCGAGGTTGCGGAAAGCTTGCGTAGCGGGTGTTGCTCGAGGTACCGGAAAGTTGCGTAGTCGGTGTGCCGAGGTTCGCGAAAAGTGCGGAACGGGGTGGCCGATTGCGGAAGATTTGCGGAAACGGGTGCCCGAGGTTTGCGGAACGTTTGCGGAACGTGGTTGGGGGGTGCCGAGGTTGCGGAAAAGTTGCGGTACGGGTGGGCCGAGGTTTGCGGAAGTTGCGGTACGGGTGGGCCGGTTGCGGAAAATTGCGGTACGGGGGTGCCGAGGTTGCGGATTGCGGTACGAGGTGCCCAAGTTGCGGACTTATGCGGTACGAGAGTGCCCAAGTTGCGGAAATTGCGGTACGGGGGTGCCGAGGTTGCGGACTTATGCGGAACGGGTGTGTGCGGTTGCCGGTACGGGTTGCAGTGTGGGGGCGGAAAGTTGCGGTACGAGGTGCGAGGTTGCGGAAAGTTGCGGTACGAGGGTGCGAGGTTGCGGAAAGTTGCGGTAACGAGGGTGCCCAAGTTGCGGACTTATGCGGAACGGGGGTGCCGAGGTTGCGGACTTATGCGGAACGAGGGTGCCGAGGTTGCGGACTTATGCGGAACGAGGGCGCCCAAATTGCGCACAGTTGCGGACGGATGCGGAAAATATCACGCAACAGAGGTTTACCCGCCTGCCACCCAGTACTTTTACGACGGTTCTGTGTTATGCCTTGGCCTATGTCGTTTTACGTCGTTCTCGTGCCAAAATGGCATATACATTTGTTTTAGAGCTTATTGTACTATTTAATTAGTGAGGCAAACGATATGCCATATATTCCTCTCACATTCCCAACAATCCCAAGTACTTGGCTAAGTCAGACAAGGAACTTTGGCGGACAGCTGGGCATAAATTTGGACATCGTCGTTTTCAATGAAATAATCATCCAAACGCTTTGAAATTTACCAAGCATTGTTAAAATGCTCTAAACTAAAGGACCATGCAATAACATTTGAAAAAAAATGCACGGAACCACCCGAAATGACCGTGTGATTTACGGGACAAACCGTGTCTACTGCTGTCACTGGGGTTTTTTTTTTTTAACTACTATAGGGGGGGTATGGTAGTTGAGGTGCCGGTCGACTTTTTTCGGAACGTGTTGGGACGGGCCCCCCTCGTCCCGTAGGCCTCGTACGAGTGTTCCCGCCGCTCGTACGTATTATTGGGGACCGGCATAGACCCATCGGAGTCGCAAGGCGGGGCGG
>NW_017618552.1:15000-16038 GCF_001879475.1 Ipomoea nil
TTGCCCAACTTGTTCCACGGCCGTTTTTTTGCATGTCCGTCTCGGTCAGATCCGGACGTGTCGTCGAACGAGTGCTGTGGAGGAAGCCCTCGAGGAATGAAAGGCCTCGAGCAATACAATATTTCTATCCTCTTGCGAGGTCGGTCAACCCCACGCCCGACGACACGTACGCTGCACTGCGCTACGCTGGGCGGTTCATTGCGAACGCCCGCCTCCGCCCCTACGGCGCACCGTAATTCGTTAACGAACAGCTTACTAGACGATTGGACACGTGCCTCGGCAACTCACAACCTACTGACGGTATATTGCAGATTCACGTTTGCTCGATTGACCGAATTCACGTGCCAATGATGTTTTTTTGCATGTCCGTCTCCGTCCGGTGCGCCGCCCCGCCTTGCGACTCCGATGGGTCTATGCGGTCCCCAATAATACGTACGAGCGGCGGGAACACTCGTACGAGGCCTACGGGACGAGGGGGGCCCGTCCCAACACGTTCCGAAAAAAGTCGACCGGCACCTCAACTACCATACCCCCCCTATAGTAGTTAAAAAAAAAAAACCCCAGTGACAGCAGTAGACACGGTTTGTCCCGTAAATCACACGGTCATTTCGGGTGGTTCCGTGCATTTTTTTTTCAAATGTTATTGCATGGTCCTTTAGTTTAGAGCATTTTAAACAATGCTTGGTAAATTTCAAAGCGTTTGGATGATTATTTCATTGAAAACGACGATGTCCAAATTTATGCCCAGCTGTCCGCAAAGTTCCTTGTCTGACTTAGCCAAGTACTTGGGATTGTTGGGAATGTGAGAGGAATATATGGCATATCGTTTGCCTCACTAATTAAATAGTACAATAAGCTCTAAAACAAATGTATATGCCATTTTGGCACGAGAACGACGTAAAACGACATAGGCCAAGGCATAACACAGAACCGTCGTAAAAGTACTGGGGTGGCAGGCGGGTAAACCTCTGTTGCGTGATATTTTCCGCATCCGTCCGCAACTGTGCGCAATTTGGGCGCCCCTCGTTTCCGCATAAG
>NW_017618553.1:0-3014 GCF_001879475.1 Ipomoea nil
TCCGTGAAAAAGCAAAAGGAGTCGCCTCGACTGAGGGACTCGGCGAGAAATTAAAGAAACAACGGGGCACTGACCCTAAACCGTTTCTAAGAAAAGAAAAAGCCTAAGGAGTCGCCTTGACTGAGGGACACGGCGAGAAGAGATAGGAACCAAGGGCCAGACCTTAGTCGTTTCCGTGAAAAAGCCAAAAGGAGTCGCCTCGACTGAGGGACTCGGTGAAATTAAAGAAACAACGGGGCACTGACCCTAAACCATTTCTAAGAAAAGAAAAAGCCTAAGGAGTCGGCCTCGACTGAGGGACTCGGCGAGAAGAGATAGGAAACAAGGGCCCAGACCTTAGTCGTTTCCGTGAAAAACCAAGAGGAGTCGCCTCGACTGAGGCACTTGGCGAGAATTAAAGAAACAATGGGACACTGACCCTAAACCGTATCTAATAAAAGAAAAAGCCTAAGGAGTCGCCTCGACTGAGGGACTCGGCGAGAAGAGATAGGAACAAAGGCCCAGACCTTAGTCGTTTCCGTGAAAAAGCCAAAAGGAGTCGCCTCGACTGAGGGACTCGGCGAGAAATTAAAGAAACAACGGGGCACTGACCTAAACCGTTTCTATGAAAAGAAAAAGCCTAGGAGTCGCCTCGACTGAGGGACTCGCGAGAAGAGATAGGAAACAAGGGCCCAGACCCTTATCGTTTCGTGAAAAAGCCAAAAGGAGTCCCCTCGACTGAGGGACTCGGCGAGAAGAGATAGGAACCAAGGTCCAGACCCTTAGTCGTTTCCGTGAAAAAGCCAAAAGGAGTCGCCTCAACTGAGGGACTCGGCGAGAAATTAAAGAAACAAGGGGCACTGACCCTAAACCGTTTCTAAGAAAAGAAAAAGCCTAAGGAGTCGCCTTGACTGAGGGACACGGCGAGAAGAGATAGGAACCAAGGCCCAGACCCTTAGTCGTTTCCGTGAAAAAGCCAAAAGGAGTCGCCTCGACTGAGGGACTCGCGTGAAATTAAAGAAACAACGGGGCACTGACCCTAAACCATTTCTAAGAAAAGAAAAGCCTAAGGAGTCGCCTCGACTGAGGGACTCGGCGAGAAGAGATAGGAAACAAGGGCCAGACCTTAGTCGTTTCCGTGAAAAAACCAAGAGGAGTCGCCTCGACTGAGGCACTTGGCGAGAATTAAAGAAACAATGGGACACTGACCCTAAACCGTATCTAATAAAAGAAAAAGCCTAAGGAGTCGCCTCGACTGAGGGACTCGGCGAGAAGAGATAGGAAACAAAGGCCCAGACCTTAGTCGTTTCCGTGAAAAAGCCAAAAGGAGTCGCCTCGACTGAGGACTCGGCGAGAAATTAAAGAAACAACGGGGCACTGACCCTAAACCGTTTCTATGAAAAGAAAAAGCCTATGGAGTCGCCTCGACTGAGGGACTCGCGAGACGAGATAGGAAACAAGGGCCCAGACCCTTAGTCGTTTCCGTGAAAAAGCCAAAAGGAGTCCCTCGACTGAGGGGACTCGGCGAGAAGAGATAGGAACCAAGGTCCAGACCCTTAGTCGTTTCCGTGAAAAAGCCAAAGGAGTCGCCTCAACTGAGGGACTCGGCGAGAAATTAAAGAAACAACGGGGCACTGACCCTAAACCGTTTCTAAGAAAAGAAAAAAGCCTAAGGAGTCGCCTTGACTGAGGGACACGGCGAGAAGAGATAGGAAACAAGGGCCCAGACCTTAGTCGTTTCCGTGAAAAAGCCAAAAGGAGTCGCCTCGACTGAGGGACTCGGCGTGAAATTAAAGAAACAACGGGCACTGACCCTAAACCATTTCTAAGAAAAGAAAAGCCTAAGGAGTCGCCTCGACTGAGGGACTCGGCGAGAAGAGATAGGAAACAAGGGCCCAGACCCTTAGTCGTTTCCGTGAAAAAACCAAGAGGAGTCGCCTCGACTGAGGCACTTGGCGAGAAATTAAAGAAACAATGGGCACTGACCCTAACCGTATCTAATAAAAGAAAAAGCCTAAGGAGTCGCCTCGACTGAGGGACTCGGCGAGAAGAGATAGGAAACAAAGGCCCAGACCTTAGTCGTTTCCGTGAAAAAGCCAAAAGGAGTCGCCTCGACTGAGGGACTCGGCGAGAAATTAAAGAAACAACGGGGCACTGACCCTAAACCGTTTCTATGAAAAGAAAAAGCCTATGGAGTCGCCTCGACTGAGGGACTCCGCGAGACGAGATAGGAAACAAGGGCCCAGACCCTTAGTCATTTCCGTGAAAAAGCCAAAAGGAGTCCCCTCGACTGAGGACTCGGCGAGAAGAGATAGGAACCAAGGTCCCAGACCCTTAGTCGTTTCCGTGAAAAAGCAAAAGGAGTCGCCTCAACTGAGGGACTCGGCGAGAAATTAAAGAAACAACGGGGCACTGACCCTAAACCGTTTTCTAAGAAAGAAAAAGCCTAAGGAGTCGCCTTGACTGAGGGACACGGCGAGAAGAGATAGGAACCAAGGGCCCAGACCCTAGTCGTTTCCTGAAAAAACCAAGAGGAGTCGCCTCGACTGAGGCACTCGAGAATTAAAGAAACAATGGGAACTGACCCTAAACCATTAATAAAGAAAAAGCCTAAGGAGTCGCCTCGACTGAGGGACTCGGCGAGAAGAGATAGGAAACAAAGGCCCAGACCTTAGTCGTTTCCGTGAAAAAGCCAAAAGGAGTCGCCTCGACTGAGGGACTCGGCGAGAAATTAAAGAAACAACGGGGCACTGACCAAAACCGTTTCTATGAAAAGAAAAAGCCTAAGGAGTCGCCTTGACTGGGGACTCGGCAAGAAGAGATAGGAAACAAGGGCCCAGACCCTTAGTCGTTTCCGTGAAAAAGCCAAAGGAGTCGCCTCGACTGAGGGACTCGGCGAGAAATTAAAGAAACGACAGGGGCACTGACCCTAAACGTTTCAAAGAAAAGAAAAAGCCTAAGGAGTCGCCTTGACTGGGGACTCGGCAAGAAGAGATAGGAAACAAGGGCCAGACCCTTAATCGTTTCCGTGAAAA
>NW_017618554.1:10000-14429 GCF_001879475.1 Ipomoea nil
CGGACTTGTGCGGAACGAGTGTGCCTACGTTGCGGGCATATGCGGAACGAGTGTGCCTAAGTTGCGGACTCATGCGGAACGAGTGTGCCTAAGTTGCGGACTCATGCGGAACGAGTGTGCCTAAGTAGCGGACTTGTGCGGAACGAGTGTGCCTAAGTATCGGACTTGTGCGGAACGAGCGTGCCTAAGTTGCGGACTTGTGCGGAACGAGCGTGCCTAAGTTGCGGACTTGTGCGGAACGAGCGTGCCTACGTTGCGGGCATATGCGGAACGAGTGTGCCTACGTTGCGGGCATATGCGGAACGAGTGTGCCTAAGTTGCGGACTCATGCGGAACGAGTGCGCCTAAGTTGCGGACAGTTGCGGAACGAGTGTGCCTAAGTAGCGGACAGTTGCGGAACGAGTGTGCCGAAGTTGCGGACTTGTGCGGAACGAGTGTGCCGAAGTAGCGTGCCTACGTTGCGGACTCATGCGGAACGAGTGTGCCTACGTTGCGGGCATATGCGGAACGAGTGTGGCCTAAGTTGCGGACTCATGCGGAACGAGTGTGCCTAAGTGCCGGACTTGTGCGGAACGAGTGTGCCTACGTTGCGGGCTCATGCGGAACGAGTGTGCCCAAGTTGCGGACTTATGGGGTACGAGCGTGCCTAAGTTGCGGACTCATGCGGAACGAGTGTGCCTAAGTGCCGGACTTGTGCGGAACGAGTGTGCCTACGTTGCGGGCTCATGCGGAACGAGTGTGCCCAAGTTGCGGACTTATGGGTACGAGGGTGCCTAAGTTGCGGACTTATGCGGAACGAGGGTGCCTAAGTTGCGGGCTTATGCGCAACGTTGGTGCCTAAGTTGCGGACTCATGCGGTACGAGGGTGCCGAGGTTGCGGAATTATGCGGTACGAGGGTGCCGAGGTTGCGGACTTATGCGGAACGAGGGTGCCGAGGTTGCGGAATTATGCGGTACGAGGGTGCCCAAGTTGCGGAAAGTTGCGGTACGAGGGTGCCCAAGTTGCGGAAAGTTGCGGTACGAGAGTGCCCAAGTTGCGGAAAGTTGCGGTACGAGAGTGCCCAAGTTGCGGAAAGTTGCGGTACGAGGGTGCCCAAGTTGCGGACTTATGCGGAACGAGGGTGCCGAGGTTGCGGACTTATGCGGTACAAGGGTGCCGAGGTTGCGGACTTATGCGGTACGAGGGTGCCGAGGTTGCGGACTTATGCGGTACGAGGGTGCCGAGGTTGCGGACTTATGCGGTACGAGGGTGCCGAGGTTGCGGACTTATGCGGTACGAGGGTGCCGAGGTTGCGGAAAGTTGCGGTACGGGTGTGCCGAGGTTGCGGAAAGTTGCGGTACGGGTGTGCCGAGGTTGCGGAAAGTTGCGGTACGGGTGGGCCGAGGTTGCGGAAAGTTGCGGTACGGGGGTGCCGAGGTTGCGGAAAGTTGCGGTACGGGGGTGCCGAGGTTGCGGAAAGTTGCGGTACGGGTGGGCCGACGTTGCGGAAAATTGCGGTACGGGTGGGCCGACGTTGCGGAAAATTGCGGTACGGGGGTGCCGAGGTTGCGGAAAGTTGCGGTACGGGTGGGCCGAGGTTGCGGAAAGTTGCGGTACGGGTGGGCCGAGGTTGCGGAAAATTGCGGTACGGGGGTGCCGAGGTTGCGGAAAGTTGCGGTACGAGGGTGCCCAAGTTGCGGACTTATGCGGTACGAGAGTGCCCAAGTTGCGGAAAATTGCGGTACGGGGGTGCCGAGGTTGCGGACTTATGCGGAACGGGTGTGCCGAGGTTGCGGAAAGTTGCGGTACGGGTGTGCTGAGGTTGCGGGAAAGTTGCGGTACGAGGGTGCCGAGGTTGCGGAAAGTTGCGGTACGAGGGTGCCGAGGTTGCGGAAAGTTGCGGTACGAGGGTGCCCAAGTTGCGGACTTATGCGGAACGGGGGTGCCGAGGTTGCGGACTTATGCGGAACGAGGGTGCCGAGGTTGCGGACTTATGCGGAACGAGGGCGCCCAAATTGCGCACAGTTGCGGACGGATGCGGAAAATATCACGCAACAGAGGTTTACCGCCTGCCACCCCAGTACTTTTACGACGGTTCTGTGTTATGCCTTGGCCTATGTCGTTTTACGTCGTTCTCGTGCCAAAATGGCATATACATTTGTTTTAGAGCTTATTGTACTATTTAATTAGTGAGGCAAACGATATGCCATATATTCCTCTCACATTCCCAACAATCCCAAGTACTTGGCTAAGTCAGACAAGGAACTTTGCGGACAGCTGGGCATAAATTTGGACATCGTCGTTTTCAATGAAATAATCATCCAAACGCTTTGAAATTTACCAAGCATTGTTAAAATGCTCTAAACTAAAGGACCATGCAATAACATTTGAAAAAAAATGCACGGAACCACCCGAAATGACCGTGTGATTTACGGGACAAACCGTGTCTACTGCTGTCACTGGGGTTTTTTTTTTTTTAACTACTATAGGGGGGGTATGGTAGTTGAGGTGCCGGTCGACTTTTTTCGGAACGTGTTGGGACGGGCCCCCCTCGTCCCGTAGGCCTCGTACGAGTGTTCCCGCCGCTCGTACGTATTATTGGGGACCGGCATAGACCCATCGGAGTCGCAAGGCGGGGCGGCGCACCGGACGGAGACGGACATGCAAAAAAACATCATTGGCACGTGAATTCGGTCAATCGAGCAAACGTGAATCTGCAATATACCGTCAGTAGGTTGTGAGTTGCCGAGGCACGTGTCCAATCGTCTAGTAAGCTGTTCGTTAACGAATTACGGTGCGCCGTAGGGGCGGAGGGCGGGCGTTCGCAATGAACCCGCCCAGCGTAGCGCAGTGCAGCGTACGTGTCGTCGGGCGTGGGGGTTGACCGACCTCGCAAGAGGATAGAAATATTGTATTGCTCGAGGCCTTTCATTCCTCGAGGGCTTCCTCCACAGCACTCGTTCGACGACACGTCCGGATCTGACCGAGACGGACATGCAAAAAAACGGCCGTGGAACAAGTTGGGCAAAAAAACAACCGTGAATCTGCAATATACCGTCAGTAGGCTTGTAAGTTACCGACACCAGTGTCCACCCGTCTAGTAAGCTGTCCGTTAAAGGATGATTGTGCGCTCGCTACGAATCTGCCCAAGCGCAACGGGCGTTGTCTTAGCGTCGGACTTGGGGGCTGACCCACCTCGCAAGAGGTATGGTGTTGTATTGATCGAGGACTTTCACTCCTCGAGGTCTTCCTCCACCCGATGGCGCGACGGACTCACAACCAATGCGTACGGCGAGATGGAAATTCGGTAGTTACCTTTTGTAACTATCGACGCGGGGCACTGAGGGAGACGGACATGCAAAAAAACGTCGTTGGCGCGGGTTGTCGGTCAATCGAGCAACCGTGAATCTGCAACATACCGTAGTAGGTTGTGAGTTACCGAGACCCGTTTCCAACCGTCTAGTAAGCTGTTCGTTAGAGGATGATTGTGCTCCGGACGGACGTGGGGCTGACCCACCTCGCAAGAGGTATGGTATTGCATTGATCGAGGGATTCCACTCCTCGAGGGCTTCCTCCACCTCACCCGATGGCGAGACGGACTCACAACCAATGTGAGCGGCGAGATGGGAATTCAAGGGTTACCTTTCGTACCTATCGACGCGGGGCGTTCCTGCCGTGACGGCCAGCATCGGTGGGGACTCGTGCACGGATTCGTCCGGCCGGGTTCCTATCGATCCTCGGCTAAGCGATTGGGGCGTTTTTTGCGACGCGAGACGGTGTGTGAGTGGTTATCGGCGTGTGCGGTCAGGTTGGATCCCTGCTCGAGCAGCGACGTCCTGCCAAGCACGCCTCTTCATACAAGACGACACAAGGGCGCAAGGCCTTGGTCGCACGACGGTTTTCCTGTGTTGCATACCTCGCACGGCACTGACGGCTTAACGTATTTGCATTTCGTTGCGCGCTCGTCTTCGCAACACGCGTGGATTTTGCGCGGGACGAACGGAGAAGGCATCGCCACGTTCCACGGTCGTCGCGAATCGTCGCGGCGGCCTTGGCACGAGGGCGACTGTCCGAGCTCTCGGATTCGGTCCACCTTGAGGGCAAGGGGCGTCGAGCTCCAATCTGCCCGTCCGACGCGTTTTGTACGACTCAAACTGTCGCCTCGAGCTAGCCAGCGGTCGTTCTCGGTCGCCAATCCCTCGTTCCTAGGAGCGAGCGGGAGACGGGGGCGTACCGTCGGTCTCGTGCGGCCAGCGACGTCGTCGAGGAATGCTACCTGGTTGATCCTGCCAGTAGTCATATGCTTGTCTCAAAGATTAAGCCATGCATGTGTAAGTATGAACTAATTCAGACTGTGAAACTGCGAATGGCTCATTAAATCAGTTATAGTTTGTTTGATGGTACCTACTACTCGGATAACCGTAGTAATTCTAGAGCTAATACGTGCAA
>NW_017618556.1:15000-17500 GCF_001879475.1 Ipomoea nil
GAAGCCCTCGAGGAATGAAATGCCTCGAGCAATACAATACTTCTATCCTCTTGCGAGGTCGGTCAACCCCCACGCCCGACGGCACGTACGCTGCACTGCGCTACGCTGGGCGGGTTCATTGCGAACGCCCGCCCTCCGCCCCTACGGCGCACCATAATTCGTTAACGAACAGCTTACTAGACGATTGGACACGTGCCTCGGCAACTCACAACCTACTGACGGTATATTGCAGATTCACGTTTGCTCGATTGACCGAATTCACGTGCCAATGATGTTTTTTTGCATGTCCGTCTCCGTCCTGTGGTGCGCCGCCCCGCCTTCCGACTCCGATGGGTCTATGCCGGTCCCCAAAAATACGTATGAGCGGCGGGAACACTCATACGAGGCCTACAGGACGAGGGGGGCCCGTCCCAACACGTTCCGAAAAAAGTCGACCGGCACCTCAACTACCATACCCCCCTATAGTAGTTTAAAAAAAAAAAACCCCAGTGACAGCAGTAGACACGGTTTGTCCCGTAAATCACACGGTCATTTCGGGTGGTTCCGTGCATTTTTTTTCAAATGTTATTGCATGGTCCTTTAGTTTAGAGCATTTTAACAATGCTTGGTAAATTTCAAAGCGTTTGGATGATTATTTCATTGAAAACGACGATGTCCAAATTTATGCCCAGCTGTCCGCAAAGTTCCTTGTCTGACTTAGCCAAGTACTTGGGATTGTTGGGAATGTGAGAGGAATATATGGCATTTCGTTTGCCTCACTAATTAAGTAGTACAATAAGCTCTAAAACAAATGTATATGCCATTTTGGCACGAGAACGACGTAAAACGACATAGGCCAAGGCATAACACAGAACCGTCGTAAAAGTACTGGGGTGGCTGGCGGGTGAACCTCTGTTGCGTGATATTTTCCGCATCCGTCCGCAACTGTGCGCAATTTGGGCGCCCTCGTACCGCATAAGTCCGCAACCTCGGCACCCCCGTACCGCAACTTTCCGCAACCTCGGCCACCCCGTTTCGCAACTTTCCGCAACCTCGGCACACCCGTACCGCAACTTTCCGCAACCTCGGCACCCCCGTACCGCAACTTTCCGCAACCTCGGCACACCCGTACCGCAACTTTCCGCAACCTCGGCGCCCTCGTACCGCATAAGTCCGCAACCTCGGCACACCCGTACCGCAACTTTCCGCAACCTCGGCACACCCGTACCGCAACTTTCCGCAACCTCGGCACCCCCGTACCGCAACTTTCCGCAACCTCGGCACCCCCGTACCGCAACTTTCCGCAACCTCGGCACCCCCGTACCGCAACTTTCCGCAACCTCGGCACACCCGTACCGCAACTTTCCGCAACCTCGGCCACCCGTTCCGCAACTTTCCGCAACCTCGGCACCCCCGTACCGCATAAGTCCGCAACTTGGGCACCCTCGTACCGCAACTTTCCGCAACTTGGGCACCCTCGTACCGCAACTTTCCGCAACTTGGGCACCCTCGTACCGCAACTTTCCGCAACTTGGGCACCCTCGTACCGCATAATTCCGCAACCTCGGCACCCCCGTTCCGCATAAGTCCGCAACTTGGGCACCCTCGTACCGCATAATTCCGCAACCTCGTTTCCCCGTTCCGCATAAGTCCGCAACTTGGGCACCCTCGTACCGCAACTTTCCGCAACTTGGGCACTCTCGTACCGCAACTTTCCGCAACTTGGGCACTCTCGTACCGCAACTTGGGCACCCTCGTACCGCATAATGCCGCAACCTCGGCACCCTCGTTCCGCATAAGTCCGCAACTTGGGCACCCTCGTACCGCATAAGTCCGCAACCTCGGCACCCTCGTTCCGCATAAGTCCGCAACTTGGGCACCCGCATAAGTCCGCAACCTCGGCACCCTCGTACCGCATAATTCCGCAACTAAAGCACCCTCGTACCGCATAAGTCCGCAACCTCGGCACCCTCGTACCGCATAATTCCGCAACTTGGGCACCCTCGTACCGCATAAGTCCGCAACCTCGGCACCCTCGTACCGCATAATTCCGTAACCTCGGCACCCTCGTTCCGCATAAGTCCGCAACTTGGGCACCCTCGTTCCGCACAAGTCCGCAACTTGGGCACCCTCGTACCGCATAATGCCGCAACCTCGGCACCCTCGTTCCGCATAAGTCCGCAACTTGGGCACCCTCGTACCGCATAAGTCCGCAACCTCGGCACCCTCGTACCGCATAATTCCGCAACTTGGGCACCCTCGTACCGCATAAGTCCGCAACCTCGGCACCCTCGTACCGCATAATTCCGCAACTTGGGCACCCTCGTACCGCATAAGTCCGCAACCTCGGCACCCTCGTACCGCATAATTCCGCAACTTGGGCACCCTCGTACCGCATAAGTCCGCAACCTCGGCACCCTCGTACCGCATAATTCCGTAACCTCGGCACCCTCGTTCCGCATAAGTCCGCAACTTGGGCACCCTCGTTCCGCACAAGTCCGCAACTTGGGTACACTCGTAC
>NW_017618557.1:2500-3782 GCF_001879475.1 Ipomoea nil
CGCCCCTACGGCGCACCGTAATTCGTTAACGAACAGCTTACTAGACGATTGGACACGTGCCTCGGCAACTCACAACCTACTGACGGTATATTGCAGATTCACGTTTGCTCGATTGACCGAATTCACGTGCCAATGATGTTTTTTTGCATGTCCGTCTCCGTCCGGTGCGCCGCCACCTTGCGACTCCGATGGGTCTATGCCGGTCCCCAATAGTACGTACGAGCGGCGGGAACACTCGTACGAGGCCTACGGGACGAGGGGGGCCCGTCCCAACACGTTCGAAAAAAGTCGACCGGCACCTCAACTACCATACCCCCCTATAGTAGTTAAAAAAAAAAAACCCCAGTGACAGCAGTAGACACGGTTTGTCCCGTAAATCACACGTCATTTCGGGTGGTTCCGTGCATTTTTTTTCAAATGTTATTGCATGGTCCTTTAGTTTGAGCATTTTAACAATGCTTGGTAAATTTCAAAGCGTTTGGATGATTATTTCATTGAAAACGACGATGTCCAAATTTATGCCCAGCTGTCCGCAAAGTTCCTTGTCTGACTTAGCCAAGTACTTGGGATTGTTGGGAATGTGAGAGGAATATATGGCATATCGTTTGCCTCACTAATTAAATAGTACAATAAGCTCTAAAACAAATGTATATGCCATTTTGGCACGAGAACGACGTAAAACGACATAGGCCAAGGCATAACACAGAACCGTCGTAAAAGTACTGGGGTGGCAGGCGGGTAAACCTCTGTTGCGTGATATTTTCCGCATCCGTCGCAACTGTGCGCAATTTGGGCGCCCTCGTTCCGCATAAGTCCGCAACCTCGGCACCCCCGTTCCGCATAAGTCCGCAACTTGGGCACCCTCGTACCGCAACTTTCCGCAACCTCGGCACCCTCGTACCGCAACTTTCCGCAACCTCGGCACCCTCGTACCGCAACTTTCCCAACCTCGGCACACCCGTTTTCCGCAACCCGCACACTTCCGCACCGCAACTTGGGCACCCTCGTTTCGCAACTTGGGCACTCTCGTACCGCATAAGTCCGCAACTTGGCACCCTCGTACCGCATTCCGCAACCTCGCACCCCGTACCGCAATTTTCCGCAACCTCGGCCCACCGTACCGCAACTTTCCGCAACCTCGGCCCACCCGTACCGCAACTTTCCGCACCTCGCACCCCCCGTACCGCAATTTTCCGCAACCTCGGCCCACCCGTACCGCAACTTTCCGCAACCTCGCCCACCGTACCGCAACTTTCCGCACCTCGGCACCCGTACCGCAATT
>NW_017618558.1:0-18540 GCF_001879475.1 Ipomoea nil
GAAAAAAGTAAAGAAAAAAGAAAAGTAAAGGCGTGGGATGGGGTGAAAAGGGGGGAAGAAAAAAAGGGAGGAGGAATAAGGGAGGAAAAAGGAAGGAAAGGAGGAAAATAAGGCCAACGCGAAAAGGGAGGGGAACCGGCGAGCAGGGGAAAGACACAGGGGAAGGGAGGCAGGGGCCGAAGGGCACGGGGGGGGGCAGGGACCGAAGGTGCACGGGCAGGGACGGGCATGGCAAGGGAACCGGAGGTCCGAAGAGATAAGAGGACAGGAAAAGGCGGCAAAAGGAAGGAGTAAGAAGAGATACCTAGGACAGAAAAAGGGGGCAATTCGAAGGACACACGAGGGGGAAGGGAAAACAGGCTCCGGGAAGACAACAGCAAGAGGGGGGAAGATGGAGAGGGGGGGCAGCAACCGGGGGGAGCGGGCGGAGGCAGGAGAGAGGCGAGGGGGGAGGCGAACGGGGCGCAAAGGGAGGGAACGAAAAGCGGAGTGAAGTGACTGAGGAACACGGGGGGGAAGGAATCAAACGGTGAGGGAGGGACGAGTGGAAAGGACACACGAAGGAGTACAAACGGAAGAGGAGGAAGGAGTGACAAAAAGAGAGAGAAGAGAATAGAGATGGAGAAGAGAAGAGGAGAGAGATAGAGAGGAGGGGAGGGGCGGTGGGCAAAGGATGAGGGCAGGGGGAGCTGCCAGGGGCAGAAAAAGAACGGAGGAGGGGGAATAAAGTAGCGGAGGAACAAAAGACGACAAGGAACAGGCAAGAGGAGGACAAACAAAATAATAAAGAAAGAAGAACAGGGGGCTGGAGCGGGAAAACTGAGCGGGGCGCCCCTAATCGAGACCAGAAAGAGAGAGGCAGGCAGGTGCGAGCGAGCAAAGGCGAAGGGCGAACACACAAGGCAGGAGAAGGAGAAAGAGGCGGCAAGGTGTCATAGACGGACGACCCACCAGATAGAGAAAGCAGAGAGAGAGACAGGGGCAAAAGCAGGCGGTCGGGGGCCGTGGGGGGGGGAGGGAAGGCCCGGGGCAGAGGGGAGGAGGGGGAGCTGGATCGGAACCGGAAGGGGCCACGGGGCAACAGGCCAAGCCAGAGGGCAGCAGCCAGACCAAACCAACGAAAGAACACCGTGAGCCCAGAGCGAGCCGACCGATACAGCAAAAGCCACAAGGGCCGGCACACCCACGCCCAGGCCGAACGGGCGAAGAAGAAGAAAGAAAAACACAGACGGTGGGGAAAACACGGAGCAAACACAAAAAACAAGGCAGCCGCACGACACAGCGGCGGCAACGCGCAGGCAACCAGCCAAGGGGTGGGGCAAGGAAGAAGCAGAACTCAGGGGAGGGCGGGCGGAGGGGCAGCAAAGCCGGGGGCGGCGAATCCGGTGCACGGCCAGGCCGCACGGGCGCCCGGCAGGCCGGAGCGCAAGGGACGGGGACGCATAGAGGGGCTGCGGATGGCGTGCCAAAGGTGCGGGCGGGGCGCGGGGCCACGGCGGCCGGGGGGGGGCAGGAGGGGCGAACGGCCACGGTACGCGGGAACGGCGGGAAGCGGGAGAACCGGGAGAGAAGAAGTACGGGAAAAGGGGAGGTGGCAGGGAGAGGGACGGGAAGAGAGGAGAGATGCGAGGGATTCGTAGTCCAAGAGGGGGGAGCAGGGGTGAAGAATGGCACAGAGGAAGGCGATATGCGTCAGTGGCGGGAAGGTAGAAACAGGCAAACAGCAGACCGGCCATAGAAGAGAGAGGAGGACAGGCAATAGGGGCGTGAAAACCGCGATGACGGGGGCGAGTGCGGGAGGAGGCCGAAGCACAGCCAAGGGGGAGGCTGGAAGGGAGGAAGGGGCCGGGCGAGAGGCGACGACCATGCGGGGAGCGGGAGGCCCTGGGAGGGAAGGGGGGGACGGAGGGGATAGACAGGGAGGCAAAGGCGGAAGGAGGGCCAAAACGGCGAACAGGCGAGAGAGCCAGACGCAAGACGGACGGGGAAGGGAAGGGAGGGGAACGGCCGAACCAGGGCCCGATCCAGGGAAGGGGGGGGGAACAGCGGTGCGGGCAAGCCAGGCCAAGACAAGGCAAGAAGGGCGGGGAGAGCCAACAGGCAAGTCCACGGGGAAGGCGGAGAGGTGGGAGCTAAGAAGGCCCCGCCAGAAGGCCAAAACACGAGCCGGAGGACCGGGGGACAGACAAACCCGGGATGAGATGGAGGGACCCGGGGAAGGCGCGCCGGAGGGCACAGGGAGGGGAGGGAGAAGGAGGGGAGCGACGAGGCGGCGGGAACTAGGGCAACGGCTCGGGGGGTGAGCGGGGGCCCGGGCGCGGGACCGGCAAGCAGCGGGGGGCACTGAGGAAATGCCAGCCAGCGTGGAGGGGAGGAGGGGCGAGGGCCAGCAGACAGGGCCGGGCAGCGGGCCGGGACCCAAAGGGAAGAGTGGGGAGCGACGGGGGAGGACAAGTGCAGGGTGCATGGCCGGGGGGGGAGATGGAGAGGAAGAGGAACGCGAGAAGGGAAGGGCAAAAAGGCGTGCAGCGGCAACAGAAGAGGACCTGGGAGGGGACCAGAGCAAGCCAGAGACGGAGAGGGGAGGGGAGGGGGCGAGGAGCAGGCAGCCAGCGTGAGACGGAGGGGGGGCAAAGGCGCCCAAGGAAGGGAAAAGCAAGGAGCGGAGGCCAAACGGGCAGGCAGAAAGAGGGGAAAGAGCGATGGAGCAATTGCGGGGCGGGAGGTGGGGGAGCAAAGTGGGCGGGGGCAGGAGAGAGACTGGAAAGGAGGCCCGGCACGGCAGAGGACCATAGGAGGGCAGGGACGCAGCCGAGAATAGAACAGAAAGAGTGCAAATGAGCGAAAGCAGGGGGGAGAGACGGAAGAGAACACGGGTGAGCGGGAAAACAAAAGGAGGGATGGGAAAGCAACCATAAAGCGGAAAACGCAAGGGTGGAGGAACAGAGCGGATGAGGGAAGAGGGAAAAGAGAAGATGGCGGACAAAAGGCAGGCAAAGGAAGAAGGGAGCCTAGAAAAGCCGAGAAGTGGGGAGAGGTGGGATGGAAGCAAAAAAGCGAAAAGGGAAGCAAGCGGGGAGGAGAGAACCCACAAGAAACGTGGACGGCCAAAGGGAAAGAACACGAGATAACGGGAAGAAAAGGAGGCGGGCCAGGAGGGGTCAAGAGCGGCCCAGAGAAAGCAGGGGACGAGCCAAGACAGGCCGAAGAGGGGCGAAAGAATGCAGTGGGACCAAGGGGGGAGGAAGTAAGGAGGAAGAATGAAAGAACGGGGAAGGGAAAGGAAGGTGGCGTGGAGGAGTGGGCTACCGGAACAAAAGGAAAGAGAAGAGAACCGCAAAAGGGGGCAGAACAACTGGGAGCCGGAGCGCGGCACCAGAAAGCCGGGCCAGGAACACGCAGCCGCCGGAAAGGGAGGAAACCGGAAGGAAGCGCGCACAAGGAGGCGCACCCCAACAGGGCCGAGAAAGTGGAGAACAGGAGGGGCAGGCCCACAGCGGCGCAAGCTGCGGAAAGTGACGGAAGGGGAGGCACCAGGCAAAGGGAGCGAGCCAAAGGCCAACAGCATAGCGGCGCACGTGCGGAGGGCACAGACGGGAGGCCGGGCGCCGCGGGAGCAAGATGCGTGAAGGACTAAAGCAGGAGGGGGAAACGGCCGGCACTCTGCAGCGCCGCAGCAAGGGCAGCCAAAAGGGGGAAAATGGCAGCAAAGCGGGGACAGGGCGGGGAGCACCAAGCAACGAACGAGGAAGGCGGAGGGGGCACGCGAAAGCCAACGACCACCCTGGCAAGGGGGAATGCCGCGTAGCGCGCATCAGAGCCCTGGGGGGGAGGCGGGGCCCGTGAGCGGGGAAGCGGCAAAGAGGGTGGAGAACGAAAGAGGGGCCAGGGGGTGCGGGGCAACCTAAACAGGTGGAGGGGCAAGCAAGGCGCCCCAAAGCAACAGGGGATGAGACCGGGCATGGCCAGCAAGGAAGGCGCCCAGACGGGTCACTGGGGTCGAGAGGCAGTCGCGGGTGAGGAAGCGAGAGGCCGCGCCAGACAACGGCACGCCGGAGAAACAGTCAACCACACAGGAATGAGGGGTCGGGCTGGCCAGGGGCAACTTCCAGGGATCCGGGGCAGGGAAGGAAAGAGCAGCAAACCTGCACGCAACTGAACGGTGGAGGGGGAAACCAGAGAGGACAGCGGGAAAAGGCAGGCGGGGGGCGGGAGCCCAGATGGGAGCAGGGCAGGGATAAGAAACAAAGGGCCGCGCCAGGGCCAGGCAGGGAAGGGGCAAAAGCAGGGGGGGCCAAGCAACACTGGGGCCGGAGGGCTCGGAGTCAAGGGGAAACGCGGTCGGGACAGGGCCAAAGCCGCCACAGGGGGCAGACAAGGAGAGCAGCAGCAGGGCGCAACAGGGAGGGCCAGGAAAAACCCAGGGCGCAAACACAAAACAGGAAGCGCGGGCGGCGCGCAGGCGGGCGAGAGTGGGGACAAACAGGCAGCACGCGGTGAAGGGGGAGGAAGGGGGGGGGCCCAGGAGGGCGGCAGCGCAGCAAGGAAGGCAATGCGGGGCGGGGCTGCCACTGGGGGCACACCCACAAAGAACAAGCAGGCCAGAAGCAGGAGGCAGCGGCACAAGGGTCAGTGGCGCAGACGACCAAAACAGACAAGGCCGCGTGCACAGGCCCCAGGTGGAGAAGGAAGCGGAACAGGACGGACAGGCCAAGAGCACAACAGCACGCCGGGGGCGGCGGCAGGGGGAGGAAGACCAAGGCGTGCGGGCGGGAGGCGGGAGCGCGCGCGTGGCCGCCGCCGCCGGGGAGGGGAGAGGAGAGCAAGCAGCAAGAAAGCAGAAGGGGGGAGGCCGAACAGGCCCAGGCCCCAGGCGGGAGGGGGGGTATGGAAGGGATGGCCGGGCAGCGGACGGCGCACAGGGAAGGCGAGAAGGCGCGTGCGAGGGGGGCGGAGGAGAAATGGAACGGGTGAAGGAAGCAGTGAGGCCGGGAAGGCTGGTGGAGGGGGGGGGCACAAACGGCCGAACAGAACAAGCGCGGGCAGGACGGGCGGAGAGGGCAGCACGCCGCGGGCGGACCAAACCCATGTAAGCACAAGGACAGGCGTGCCGGGGGGGACACAGGTAGAAAGGCCGGAGAGCAGGAAGGAGAGGCAGGGTGGACTGGCTTGGGGCGATCTAGGGGGTGGCAAGGTACAGCACGGGGGCCACGGCCGCGGCCGAGGCGGGGAGGCAAATAGGGGGCGGCGGTGTGAACTGGTCAGCAGAGGGGGCAACGGGAGACCAACGAAGGACACGGGGGCCGGGGAATCACAAGGAGGGGGGCAAATGGCAAGGCAGGGAAAGTGGAGAGGAAGCCGGGGGGGCGGGGCAAGGAAAGTGCGAAGCGCGGGGGAGCGACAGCAAACGCCAGGACGGGGACAGCGTGGACGAGCGGGGGGAGCCACGCACAGGTAGGGAGGAAGGGGGGAGGAGCTGGCAGGCAGAGGACCAAGGAGCAGGAGGGGAACCGGAAGCAGAACTTACGATGGTCAGGGGGGTTTTGGGGGGGCGAAGCCGTGCAGGGGGGCGGGATAGAGGCAGAGCGCGGCAGCCTAAGAGAGGGCCGAGGAGAACAAGGGCAATGGGCTAGGGGGGAGCATGACGGGCCCGGCAGGCCAAGGGAGAGAAGAAGGGGAGGGGGGCGAAGGGCGTGCAAAGCAAACGGGGGGAGGGTGACCTCAAAACCCGGGAAACGAGGTGATGTGGAGCAAACAGCGGGAAGCGGCCAAGCGACGGTGGAAGAAGCAGCTAAAAAATCCAGGTAGAGGAGGAGAGCGAGAGGAGGACAAAAGGGCCAGGGGAGGGAGGGGGCGGCCGAGGGAAAGAAGACGGACGGGGCGGGGGGGAGAAAAAGCAAGTGGCCAGAGTTGGAGGAAATTGGACAAAGTGGGGGAGGAAAGGGGCGACGGAGAGGAGTAGGGGCGCAGGCATTGACCATAAGACGGAGGGGGACGCAAGAAGCGGGAGACAGAGGAGAAGGAAGACAGGCGGGGCAAGCACAGGGAGAAAGCGGGCGGCCGGGTGGAGACGGCTAAGGGGAAGGTGGGCAGCAACGGGTACGGGCGGGAAGAACGGGAGAAGAGGGTGGGGACGGCCAGAAGGGGAGCAAAAGGTGAGAGCATAAAACGGGGGTGCGAAGCAGGGGGCGAAGGCCCGGACGGGGCAGCACGGGAAGGATGGGCGCGGGGGGCCGCAAGGAGGGCGGGGGAAGCGGCGGCGACCCAGGGGGAGGCCCAACCGGGGAGGGAGAGCGCGTGGCAGGTGGGGGGCACGTGAAAAGCATAAAGAAATTAAGGCCGGGAAAGGGACAGTGAGGGCGGCCGGCCGCAGTGCGGCAGCACCACGGGGGGCACAGGGAGGAGGAGAAGCACCGCGGAGGACGGGGCGGATGAGGAACGGAGGGAGAGGGACGGAAGCTGAGGGAAAAAACCAGAAGGCAAAAGAAGGAAGGGGAGCAAAGGGAGATGGAGGAGGGCAAGGGGAAGCGATAAAGGGGCGGGGGCGCGGGGCGCGCCATGTCACACTAGGCGTGGAGGAACAACGGGGGAGCGGGGGGGAGGCAAGTACAAAATGCGAAACAAAGGAGAGGAGGAGGGCGAAAGGAGGGCCGGGGAACAGGAAGGGTGGAAGCCGAGGCGCGGACCCGCGGCCGAAGCAGGGGAAGAAAAAGGGGAGGTGCACGTGGAGGCGGGTGCGGGCAACTGCCCGCAGGGGGGGGGCCAGAGTCAAAGGGCGTCAGGGAGCAGCAACACCGCAGGAGGGAGAAAGAGTGGCAGCGGGGGAGAGGGAGAGGCGGAGAATCGGCAAGACGGGGAGACAGCAGGGAAGCAGGGCAGGCGGCGCTAAGGGAGCACATGAAAAGGGGCAGTGACAAGAAACGCAAGCCAAAAAGGGGGGGGGAAGTACATCGAGAGGGTAAAAGAGGGAGGAGCAAGGGGGGCAGACCAGAGCCGGGGCAGGGCACGGCGGGGATCCGGGCCCCAAAGCAGGAGCAGAGGGCGGAAGCGCGCGAACACTGCCAAAGCACGCGCGGGCGCGGGCGGGCGCGGTGGTACACGCAAGGTAAGCGGGCCGGGGGGCGGGAAAGAGGATAGCAGGGGGGACAAGGCGGCCGGCGCGAGGGTCCGCGGCAGCGCCGCGCCCACAGCAGGCAAGGCAACGGAGGGCAGACAGGAAGAGCCACCTCGGCCCGGGGGAGAAGAGTGGAACCCGGGAGGAGGGCCTACGAGAAATCGCCGCACGAAAGCGGGAGGCGGCAGGTGGCAAACAAGCGGGGGATCGGGAAGCAGAAAGGGCACACGCGCACCATCCTAGGAAGGGAACGTGGGGACAGCAGCATGAGGCCGCAGGCCCAGCACGGCGCTCAGCAAACGGGAACGGGGCCAGGTCAGGCGAGACGTGCAAAGGCGGCCGCAAGCGAGCCAGGGGGGAGGGCAAAAACGGGGCAGCAGCGTGAGTGGGGCGAAGGGCGGGCGGGGCAGGCGGGCCGCACACGCGCAGCCGGCAAGGGAAGGAGGGGGGGCGCGAAGCAGAACGTCGGGGCAGGGGAGTGGGCCCGGGCGGGGAACGCAAAGCGGGCAACACCCCGGCAAAGGGGCGGGCACGGGGGGAGCAGGTCCAGAGCCGGCACGGCAAGAATAGGCGGCGCGGGATGGCGCAGCGAAGGGGAGCCGGGGGGTGAACGCGGCAGCAGGGGCGCCCGGGAGAGCCAATAAGGCACAAAGGCAGTACGAAACAAGGGAAAGCAAGAGAAAGGAAGGGAGGACCCCGAGAGAAAGGACAACAGGAAGCAAGGCCAGAAGAACAAGTGGGAGGGGCAGGTAGCAGAAGCAAAAAGTAGTACCAAGGGCGAGAGGGGGCAGCATACAGTGGACGGGAAGCATACCGAGGCGGGGACAGGGAGCGGGGGCCGGGGGGCGAAGGCAGACATAGCGAAGAGAGGTAGAGGACGCGGCGGCAGGAGGCAACGGAGCAACAAGCAAGGGGCAGAGAGCCAGAGCGAGAGACGAGAGGACAGGAATCGCTGACAGGAAAAAGAACAGGCCAGGACGTAGGCGAGACAGGGGAGGCAGAGAGGCAAGAAGGGAAAGGAGAAGGGGGAAGGGAGATCGAGACGGAAACAAATCAGGGCATGAAGGGGCAAGAGCAAAGCCAGCAACGGGGGCAAGCAGCAGAGCCACCGTCGGAGCCAAGGCCGGGATGAGCAGCCGGCAGGGAGCAAGGGAGCCGGCAGGGGCCGGGTCGACGCGAAGGCGGGGCGGACACGCAGAGCAGACCGCAACGGGGGAGGGGGCGGCGGGAACACCCAACCGGGCGCCGGGGGCAGGAGGGGGCAGCAGCGGGAGGAGGCGGCCAGGGGGTGAGGGGAGCAGGGGGCCAAGGAGGTGCCGGGCGGCGAGTGAGAAAGGAGGAAGGGGGAGGGGGGGGCAGTGGAAAGGGGGCGGGGAGGGGAGGGAGGAGAAAGAGGGGTGAGAAGGGCGGGCGGGGGGGGCGGGCGGAGGCCCGCGGGGCGGGGGCAGCGGGGCCACGGGGCAAACGTAAGGGGAAAGCGAGAAAGAGACGCCCGACGCAAATGGCGGACCAAAGGGAGTCAGTCCACAACCACAATGGAATAAACAAACAGAAAACAGGAGGGGGTAACAGGGAGAGAGAGAGGAGGGGCGGAGGCGGGGGGAGGAAGGGAGAGGACCAGGCGAAGATGGGATCTAAGTAGATAGATAGGTGGGTGGAGGAAAGGAGAAGTGGAGCGAGTAAGAACGGAGAAGCAGAGTAGCGGGAGGGAGAGAGGAGGGCGCAAAAGCGAAGGGAAAGAGCAAGAAAAGGGCGGAGGAGGGAGGGGAAGACGAGGCGGGCTGAAGGGGGAGGAGGGGGGCAGTAGAGACGGGGCAATCCGACGAAAGGGAGGGAGGGCCACGGGAGCGCAAACCCGAGGACCGTCGCAGGGGAAAAAAGCCAGACAAAGAGAGAGAAGAGAGAGAGAGAGAGAGAGAGAGAGAAGAGAGATAGAGGAGACGGAAGCGCGATGGAGGGTGGAAGCAGGCGGGGGGGAAGTGTAAACGTCGGTCACGAACGAAGGTGTGGCAGGCATCCAACGAGGGGGCAAAGGAAAAGGGCAGCAGATTGGGAGCCGCAAGGGGAGATAATGTGAGCCGGACAAACTGATGCGAGCGCAGGCCGCCCGTCCCGCGACCACACGCGGGGGAAGTGAAAACCAATGCATACAGCGGCACCAAGGGAGGGGGCGGAAGAGCGGTCGACGGGGCACGGCACACGAGGGGGGACGGAGAGGGAAAACGTGGGAAGGAGAGGAGCGGAGGAGACGGAAGGGGGAAGACGGGGCAGGAAGAGGGGAGCGGAGGAAGAAGGGGCAAAGTGGCCACGGAACGCGTAACAGGAAAGGGCAAGGAGGGCAATCGGAACGAAAAAAAAGCAAGGAGGCAACGGGAACCGGCAAAAGGGGGAAGGACCGGAGAGCAGGACCCGCAATGGGAGAGGGGCAGGGGGAATGAAAGGGGAAGGAAGGGGAAGAAAGTGGAAGAATGAAAGGAGGAAAAAAAAGGGGAAAAAAATAAAACGGACGGGAGGTGAGGAGGGAAAGGGGCCAAGGTGGGGAGAAAAGGAAGGAGGAAAAGGAGGGAAAGGAGGAAAACAGGGTGGCCAACGAAGGGCCACGGAAGCAGGGAATCCGGCGAAAAGGGAGGGTAACCGGCGAGCGGGAAAAAGGGCAGACGGGGGTGAGAGGCGGGCCGAAGGCACAGGGGAAGGGGGGCAAGGGCCGAAGGGCACGGGGGGTCGAGGCCAGTGGCCGAAGGGCGGAGGGCAGGGGCCGAAGTGCACAGGGGGAAGGGGGCCAATGGGCCGAAGGGCACGGGGGGCGTGGCAGGGCCGAAGGGCAGGGGCAGGGGACGGGCAGGGCCAAGTGAACGGAGGCCGGGAGCTGGAGGGACAGGAGGGGAAAGACGGGGTAGGTGAGGTAAGGAGCGCGGAAGAGGGGAAAAAAGCGGGGAAGGGGGCGACAAGGGGAGAGAGAAGAAAGAGCGCGCTGTGGGGAAGAAAAAACAGGAGAAAAGGGGAGAGCAGAGTTAAGGCAGGAGGGAGGGCCGGCTGGCAAAAAAGGGGACCAAAGAAGGAACGGGGAGGATCGCAAAGATAGGGACCGGAAGAAAAGGAGGGGAGGGAGAGGGAAGGGAAGGCAAGCAGTGAGGGAGAGGGAAATGCAGCGTTAAGGGCGTGAGCGGGGGGACAAGGGAAAGGAGGACCAGGCGATCATGGGAGGCAGGGAACAGCCAAAGGAGGAGGGAGGAACACGGGGGGCCGATGATTCGCATAGCGAGAGGGGGGCAACGCAAGAGCCACAAGGAAGGAACGAAAGAGCCAGAAGGCAGAACGAGAGAGCCACAGGGAAGGAAGGAATGGAAAGAGCGTACAGGAAGAAACGAAAGAGCCACAAGGAAGAACGAAAGAGAGCCAGATAAGGCAGAACGAGAGAGCCACAAGAAGCGAGGGCTGAGAAAGCGAGAGTGAAGGTGGGGTCCGAAGGAAAACGCTGCGGGGGGAGGCAAAAACGACGGCGGGCAGCGGAGGACACCCGGGGCAGCGGTGGCCACAACAGAACGAGGGAGCGCCCGACGGGGGCGGAGCGGCCCGGCGGGCAGCGGAAACGCGCGGGAGCGGGAAAGGGCAGGAAGGAAAGGGGCGGGGCGGCGGCGGCGGCGAGGCGGCGGCGGCGGCAAAAAAATAAAAAACGCCGACGAAACGGGGGCCACCTGATAGAGCGAAGGCAGGCCAAGGGAAGGGAAACGCCGGGCCAAGCAGGGGAGTAAAAGGGGGCTAGAAAGCCCAAAGGAAAAGCAAAGGGATTCAAACAGCAGAACACACAAACGAGGCGAACCTAAGGCGCCGCTACCCCGGAGCAGCAGCACAATTAGGCAGCAAGAAACTAAGTGGGAGGGGAAAAAAAAAGGGTAAAAGGGCAATTAGTGAGCAAAAAAGTAAGGGATGGAATCGGGCGGTCGGCAAGGGGGAAAAAATGACTTCCGGAGAGGGAGGACGCCAGGGGGACAGAAATGGGTGCCGGCATGCGGTGGTAAAAGGTAGAGCCAGGGGCGGGGAGGAACGATACGAAAGCCAATAAAGCAGGTAAGGGGCAAAAAGAAAAAGCACAAGCGGGGAGGCGGGGAAGCGCCGAAGAAACAAGCGAAAAAAAAAGCAAAAAACAAAGGGAGCATAAAAAGAGCAGAACGGCAAGGGGGAAGAGCGTGAGAAAGAGGCAGGAAGCAGCGCAAGGGAGGGGAAGAAGCGATGCGGTACAGAGAGGGGGCGAGGCCACGACCAGGAAGACCAAAAAACGCGACGAGTAACAGGAGAAGGGGCGCAAAAGGGGCGGGAAAACAAGCAGAGGGACCCGCAACAGAAGAGGCGGCGCAAGCAAGGGAGAGAAGAGGGGCAGCACGGGCCACAGGGGCGGAGGCCGAGAAAGAGTGGGGAAAACGTGCAAGAAAGGGAGGTGAAAAAGGGAAGAAAAAAGGGGAAGGGAAAGCAGGAAGAAAAGGCAGGAGGCGGGGGGGGCGGCGAAGGTGGGGGGGGCGGCCCAGAGGCAACCACCAAGGAGGGAGGCGGGCAGGGGAAAAGCTGTAAGAAAAAGAGGGAACGGAAGAAGGAGAAAGAGGTAAAGAAGGGGACGAAGAAGAACAAGAAGAAGAGAAAAGGGAGGGGGCAGGGAGGACCGGCAGCGAAGAGGGGGAAGCAAGTGAGGGAGGGCAGAAAGGAGGAACGAAACGCGCCCCACGACGGAGAGCCGGCAGGAAGCGCCGGGCGCCGGGGAGGGGGGACCAGGGCCGCAAGGGCGGCCAAAGACACCGGGTCGCGGGGGCTGGGCGGGGCGGAACAGCAGAAGCCCAAGGGGCACGGGGGGGCCGCGCCGAAGGAAGGGGAGGGAGGACGAGGAGGGGGCGAGCGAAGGAAGGGGGAGAGGGGGGATAGGAACGAGGGGGAGGGAGGCGGGCAAAACGGGGGTGGCGAAGATGGACCCGACAAAAGGCCGGAGGAGACAGGAACGAACGAAAAAACCGACGAAAAGAGGGGCTCGGAAAAGAGCAAAGCCCGACCACGGGCGGGGGGCGTGGCAGGATCGAGCGGGCTAGGGGAGAGGGGGAAGGAACGAATCGGGCGGGGAAGGCGGTGGGGCGGAAACGGGGCGAGCGGTGAGAAGGCCCAGATAAAGCCCGGAGAGAACTAGGGACGGACGAAAAGCCACCAAAGAGGGGGCGCAAAAAGAGCAAGCCCACCCCAGCCGGGGGGCGGGGCAGGGGCAAGGCGGGCCGAAGCCGGGGGACGGGTCGGGGGGGTGGAAGGGGGTACGGAGAGGAGAACAGTGGAGCGCAGGGGGAGGGAGGGGGAACAATGGGAAGGGGAGGGGGAGCGGCGCGGGGGAAGCGAAAGCCCGGGCGGGAGAAAGAGGCGACAAGGGAAGAGGGACAAGGAAGAAGAGAACCAACGCATAACCAGGCCAGAGGCCAGGAGAGGCAAGAGGACAGACAACCGAGGACGAACGACAATATCGCTCACCACGGAAACAATAGCAGCAGACAAAGGCCAGGAGGAAGATGGGACACAAGCCAAAGGGGGGCGGGCCAACACAACCCCAGAAAAACACAAGGCCGGCGGGAAGCCATGAAAGCGGAAGGGCAAACCAGGGCCTAAACGCGGAGAGGACCACGAAGGCAGGGTCAACAAAAGGAAGAACCAGAGACAAGGAGGGGGGACTACAATCAAGAGGAGAAGGCCGACGGGGGGCGAGAGTACCAGGGCGGGGAGGAAGGAAGGGCGGAAGCCACCAGACGCCGGAGGGGGCGGAGCAGAGAAACAAGCCGATGGCACGAGAACAGAGCGCGGGCCCAACACCAGCGCGCGCGGAGTGGGGGAAGCGAAGAAGTGGGGGAGAAACCACGAGAAGAGGAGGAAGCCGAGCCAAGGCAGTGCCAACCAGGCGGCAGGCAGCCAAAGAAACAGGGGATGGAACCAAGGAACACAACAAGGGAGTGCAGCAAAGACAGGGAGCAGGGCACAGGGCAGAGCAGGACCGGGGAAAGGGCGGGGGAAGTAACAGGCGGAGCACACGACGGTCCGACGCGAGAGCAAGCCAGGGCCCAACGGCGCCCCGGAAGGGGAGAAGAAACGGCGGAGGGAGGGAGAAGCGGCGGGAACTAAAAGACGAGGAGGAGAGCACGGGACAAAGTGAGAGGGGCACCGTGGAAAAGGGGAAAGAACACAGCTCAGGAAAACGGATAGAAGAGGGAACGGCAGGAGAAGCGCCGGGCTCAGCAGGGGGGGGCGCCAGGGGGTGCGCCGGCCAAGAGGAGCAAAGAACGGCAGCCAAGAGGGGGAACATGAGAGATAGGAGAGAAGCCACGAGGAAACGGGGAAAGCGGAGAAACAACAAGGAGGGCAGGAGAAGCAAGGGGAACCAGCCGAGGTGAGGAAGGGAGGCAGGGGGCGACCGGAAACGCGGGAGGTGGCCGTGAACAAGGGGGGAAAGGGCAACGGCGAAAGAGGGCAGAAAGCGAGGGCGGGAGGAAAAGCGAGGAACCAGCGGGGGGGAGCATTGGAGCCAGGAATGCGGCAAGGCCAAACTAGTGAACGGAACGGGAGGGGAGAGAGGAACCAGGAAGGGGAAGCAACGAGGAGGGGAAAGGGGGAGGGGTGAGAGGGGAGCATCATGGCCGGCAAGGAGGCGGAGTCACCAAGGGGAAGGTGAGACAGAAAGCAAGCCAGAGAAGGGAGGGCAAGCGCAAAGGGAGGGGAGCATAACCCAAATAAGGGATAAGCCAGAAAAAGGACAGGAGGGGAGGGGGCGGGCACAAGGAGAAAACAAGGTACCAAAGCCAAGGAGAAGTCAAGACACAGGAGGGGAACAAAGCGCGCAAAGAAGAAAGACGAACAGAAAGCAAAAAAAAAAAAAAGAAAGAGGGCATAGCAAGCCAACGCGGGGAAAGATAGGGGGGGGGAGGGGGAGCGAGGAAAAAAGAGGAAAAAGGGAAACGGGGAAGAATGAAAGGAAGATGGGGCAGGGGAGAAAGGGAAAGAGAAGGGACAGGGCGGCAAAGGAGGCGACCCAGGGAAGAATAAGAAGGGCCGAAGCCGAGACCGCGAGGGGGCGGCGGGCTCACGCAAGAACAAGGGGCGGTCGCCGAAGGCGGGGGTAAGGAGGGGGGGGTCGGCGGCCGGGAGGGCGCGGAGGCGCAGGGAGGGAGGTGCCGGCCGGAAAACGCAGTCGGGCGGTGCAGAGCCCCAAGGAAGCCAGGCCGCCGCAGGGCCCGGGCGTACCACAGAGCGGCGGCGGAGCGGCGGCGAGCACAAAACCACAGAGATCAAGCAAGACCGCGATCGCCGGGACGAGACCAGGGGAGAGAGAGCGGGCAAGGGGGGGGCGGGAAGTGAGGGACGAGGAGATGGGCGACGGAGGGACAACGGGCCAGGCGGGGGCCAGGCGACCAGACCACGGGGGAAAGGCGGGAAGGGGGCGACAAGGGCAGCCGGAGGGCGGGCGTGGGGCCCGGCAAGGTGCGAGCAGCCTAATGATCAAGATCCGCATGCCAACCACCGCGAAGGCGGAACGAGAGGGGCGACGAGGGCGAAAGGGACGAGAAGGGGGGGGAGGGGACGGCGAGAGGACAAGGGAGTAGCGGCGGCAGGGAAGGACGGGGGGAAGGAGAGGGATAGGTACAAGGATGAAGAAGGCGGGCTAACGGAAGCGGGGAACGGGGGACCGAGAAGGAAGCGCGGAAAGGGGCAAGAAGCGGAAAATAAAGGGGAAAGGCACGCGGGAGCGGGACGAGGAAGGCACCGGCGAGGCACAGGGGAAAAAAAGTAGGGGAGGAGAAAGAAAAAGAAAAAAGAAAAAAAAATGAAAAGAAGGGGAAAGGAGGGAAGAGAAGAAGAGGGGGAGCGGCCAGGGGGAAGGAGGGAGGAGGGCGAGAGAAGACAAAAGGAGAAGAAAAGGGGAGGGGAAGAGAAGCGCGAAGGAGGACAGAAGGAGAGGGAGGGAAGGCGGAAGGGGAGGGCACTGAGAGGAGAAGGGGGCAACAAGACGAAGAAGAACGAAGAGAAGGACAGTTGAGAAAGCAAAGGGCATAAGGGGGGAGGGCAGGAAAGGAAAACGTCGAAGGGAACACAGGGGAGAGGAGGAGAGAAGAGAGGGGGTAGGCACAGGGGAGGCCAGAAACGCAAAGGGCAGGGTGAGAAGGCCTAAGACCACGGGGGGAGAGAAGTGCGGGGAGGGGAAGAGCCCGACCGACATGAGCGGCACCACGCACCGAGGATGGCGGGGGCGCGGGCGCCGGGGCGGGCACGGAACAGGGCGGGGCGCCGGGAGAAGAACCCGCGGCGGGAACCTGACCGCGAGGCCCAAGCGAGGCGGACCGGGCAACCCCGAACGGGGAGGCCGGCGGCCCAGAGAGAGCGGATGAAACGACACGGGGCGGCGCGGGACAGCGACAGGCAGGGCACCCGGAGGAGGACACGGGGGGCGACGGGGAGGACAGGCCGAACGGCGGGAAGCCGGGCCCCGGCAGAGCGGCGAGAAAGACCCACAGGAGCGACAGGGGAAGGGACGGGGGACGAGCGAGAGGGGGGGGAGAGAAGCCCGACCGCAGGCAGGCGGGACGCAGAGCAACCAAGGAGAGGGACGGAGGGCCGGGACCGGGAGCAAGAAAGAGGGGACGGGCGGGAAGGGGGGCGGGGGAGGGGAGAGGGCGGACGGAGAAGGAGCAGGAGCAGGGGGGCGCCGGCGGGGGGGCCGGGCAAGAAACCAACGGCGGGACGAGCACCCGAGCGCGAGAGCGACAGGGAGCCGGGGGCACACAACAACGGGCCGACGACCAGGCGGAGGCGGCGAGCGCCGCCGACCACGAGGCGACCCAACAGCAGGGGCAGACGAGGGACCGCAACCGCAACCGCGCACCACCGCAGCCGGCAAAGGCAGACCCGGCCGCCCAGCAGCGGGGAAGGACAGACAACCGGGAGACCCAACACCCGGGCGGCCAGACCAGCAGCAGCCGAGGAGGGAGCCCGCCCAGGAGCCGGACCCGGGCCCACCGCCACCGGAGGGGAGGGGCCAGGCCAACCGAGGGGCGACACGGCCCCGGGGGGGAGCCACCAGAGACGCCGGCGGAGACAGCGCCAGCCGCCGCCCCGCCAGGACAACCGACCGCACAAGGAGAGCCGCAGCGGCAGGCCACAGCCCGGGCGCGACGCGCGGCGCAGGCGCGGGGGGGGCGGGGGGGCGGAGGCGAGGGAGGCACCAGCGCAGGCCGGGCAAGCGGAGGACCCGGAAGAAGGGGCCCGAGCGGGAGCGGGGAGCGGCGGCGACCGGAGAGGCGCCAGCGGGGGGGACCCCAAGACCCGAAGCGCGGGCAAGAAGACGGACAAAGGCAGGAAGCGAGCCACGAGGCGGCAGCCGGGGAGAGCGGGGCGAGAGCGCACCGACGGCGACGCGCGCGGGAGACAGCCCAAGCCGCGCAAGCCGCCGAGCGCAACGAAACCGAGGAGGGGCGCGACAACCGCCAGGCGGAAGGGGCGCAGCGCAGGAGGCGGAGCCGACAGCCCCGGCGACCGAGCGACCCGACACCAGACGCCGGGCACAGCAGCGGGAAGGCGCAGCCGGACCGCGCGACGGAAAGGGCGCGGGGGAGAGAAGAGGGACGACGGGCGGACAGAGCCGGAGGCGCACGGGAAGGAGGGGGCAGCAAGAGGAGGCGGAAGGGCGGGGCAGACGCCGAGGGGCAGGGCCGGCGACGCAACCGCACCGGCGGGCGGCAGAAGGGGGCCGAACCCGGCAGCCGGGGGCAAGCGACAAAGGGGAGACCCGGGCGAGCAAGGGGGGACGGAAGGGCAGGACGGCCAAAGGGGGGAGGAAGGCCGACAGGGACCGCGAAAAGGCCAAGCAGCGCGAAGGGGAAAGCGGGACCGACGGCCGCAGCAAGGGGAAGCAGCGGGCGGGGAGGGCGAGAGGGAGGAGGCGACCGCCACGCACAGGCGGCACAGAGCGCGCCGGGCGGGGGAGACCAGGAGGGGAGCCGCCACCCCCCGACCACAGAGGAGGAGGCCCGCCGAAGGGGCACGGAGGACGCCAACGCCGGGGAGGCGAAGGCCGGCAAGCGCGGGCAGGAGGGCGGCGCGGCGGCCCGGAAACGGCCGGCCGGGCGGAACAGCGGGCGGGAGAGGACAAGCCCCGAGCCCGCACCAGGCCGGGCGAGGGGACGGCCGGGAACCGAGCCGCAGCGGAGGCCAGGCAAGACGCCCAGGCCGGCAAGCGCAGCAAACGCCCCAGCCGAGCGAGACGGCCCGGACAAGAGGAAGCACGGGGCGGACCAGCGAGGCGCCGGGCAGGACACGAGGAGGGGACCCACGGGCGCCAAGGGGGGAAGAGGGGGCGCAAGGGGGGAAAAGGGGACAAGGGGGGGGGAAGAGAGAGGAAGCAAGAGAAAAGACCGAGCGGAGGGAGCACAGCGAGGAGCACCGCGCGAGCGGGCGGGCAGGACCGAAGAGACGAGCGAAGGGACGAGCGGCAGGAGGACCGACGGGACCCGGACCCGCCGGCGGGAGCCGCCCGGCCGGAAAGCCGACCAGCCACGGCAGGGGGGGGGGCGGGAAGAGGCGGCCGACCGCGGACGAAGGGCCCGGGCGCAAGAGGGGAGGCCCGGGAGACCGGGAAGAGGCAGAAGAGGGAACCCAGAACCGGCACCCGCGAGGACCAACCGACCAGCAGGGAGCACGGCAGGGAGGCGCGCGGGGGCACGAGGGACGGGAAGGGGACGGACGGCCAAAGGGGGAGGGGGACACGGGCAGGAGGGGAACGGCCGAGACGGGGACGGGGGGAGAAGCGGGGCCGCGACAGGAAGGAGCGGACGCCGGGCGGGGGACCACGGGCAGGAGGGACCGGGGCGCGGAGGGACCCCGAGGGAAAAAGAACGCGCCCGGGCGAGAGCGGCACGCCGCCAAAGGCGAGCAAACGGAGCGGGAAGGGGGGGGGGCAACCGCCAGGGCGGCCACAACAGGAGCGGGGGCCGACCCGCCAGGAGGAAGAGCGGGGGAGAAGGGCGAGGCCCCACCGGGCAGGAAAGGCCCCACCCCAAGGGGGGCGGCGGGCCGGGGCGGGCCAAGCGCCCGGAAGGGGGACACCCGAGCGGGCAAGAGACGGGAGGCCGGGCCGGCCGGGGGAACACCAGAGCCAAAGGAGGAGGCGAAGGAACGGAAGGAGCAGCCGGAGCCGGCCGAAGAAAGGGAAGAAGGGCCCCGGGCGAGGACCGCCCGGACAGGAAGAGAAAGAGGGGCGAGCCCGCACCCCGAGCCGAGCGGAAGGGCGGGCGGGCGCCGGGAGGAGGCCGAGAGCGGGGCAGGGGGGCCGAAGAGAGGCCCGGGAGCGAGCGGGCGGGCAGGGGGCACAAAGGGCCGGCGAGCCCGCAGCGAAGCCGGCGGGCAAAAGACACGACACCGGC
>NW_017618559.1:7500-9547 GCF_001879475.1 Ipomoea nil
CCAAGGCATAACACACAACCGTCGTAAAAGTACTGGGGCGGCAGGCGGGTAAACCTCTGTTGCGTGAGATTTTCCGCATCCGTCCGCAACTGTGCGCACTTTGGGCGCCCTCGTTCCGCATAAGTCCGCAACTTGGGCGACCGCGTTCCGCATAAGTCCGCAACCTCGGCACACCCGTACCGCAACTTTCCGCAACCTCGGCCACCCCGTTCCGCAACTTTCCGCAACCTCGGCCCACCCCCCGTTCCGCACTTTCCGCAACCTCGGCCACCCCGTTCCGCAACTTTCCGCAACCTCGGCACACCCGTACCGCAACTTTCCGCAACCTCGGCACCCCCGTACCGCAACTTTCCGCAACCTCGGCCACCCCGTTCCGCAACTTTCCGCAACCTCGGCACACCCCGTACCGCAACTTTCCGCAACTTGGGCACCCTCGTACCGCATAAGTCCGCAACCTCGGCACCCCGTACCGCATAATTCCGCAACTTGGGCACCCTCGTACCGCAACTTTCCGCAACCTCGGCACCCCCGTTCCGCATAAGTCCGCAACTTGGGCACCCTCGTACCGCAACTTTCCGCAACTTGGGCACCCCCGTACCGCAACTTTCCGCAACTTGGGCACCCTCGTACCGCAACTTTCCGCAACTTGGGCACTCTCGTACCGCAACTATCCGCAACTTAGGCACCCTCGTACCGCAACTTTCCGCAACCTCGGCACCCCCGTTCCGCATAAGTCCGCAACTTGGGCACCCTCGTACCGCAACTTTCCGCAACTTGGGCACTCTCGTGCCGCAACTTTCCGCAACTTGGCACCCTCGTACCGCATAATTCCGCAACTTGGGCACCCTCGTACCGCATAATTCCGCAACCTCGGCACCCTCGTTCCGCATAAGTCCGCAACTTGGGCACCCTCGTACCGCATAATTCCGCAACCTCGGCACCCTCGTTCCGCATAAGTCCGCAACTTGGGCACCCTCGTACCGCATAAGTCCGCAACCTCGGCACCCTCGTATCCGCATAAGTCCGGGCAACTTGGGCACCCTCGTACCGCATAAGTCCGCAACCTCGGCACCTCGTTCCGCATAAGTCCGCAACTTGGGCACCCTCGTACCGCATAAGTCCGCAACCTCGGCACCCCTCGGTACCGCATAATTCCGCAACTTGGGCACCCTCGTACCGCATAAGTCCGCAACCTCGGCACCCTCGTACCGCATAATTCCGCAACCTCGGCACCCTCGTTCCGCATAAGTCCGCAACTTGGGTACACTCGTACCGCATAATTCCGCAACCTCGGCACCCTTGTTCCGCATAAGTCCGCAACTTAGGCACTCGCAACTTAGGCACCCTCGTACCGCATGAGTCCGCAACTTAGGCACCCTCGTACCGCATAAGTCCGCAACTTAGGCACCCTCGTACCGCATCAGTCTTGGGCACACTCGTTCCGCATGAGTCCGCAACTTAGGCACCCTCGTACCGCATAAGTCCGCAACTTAGGCACTCGTACCGCATCAGTCCGCAACTTGGCACCCTCGTACCGCATAAGTCCGCAACTTAGGCACCCTCGTACCGCATCAGTCCGCAACTTGGGCACCCTCGTACCGCATAATTCCGCAACCTCGGCACCTCGTTCCGCATAAGTCCGCAACTTGGGCACCCTCGTTCCGCACAAGTCCGCACCTTGGGTACACTCGTACCGCATAATTCCGCAACCTCGCACCCTTGTTCCGCATAAGTCCGCAACTTAGGCACCCTCGTTGCGCAACTTAGGCACCCTCGTACCGCATGAGTCCGCAACTTAGGCACCCTCGTACCGCATAGTCCGCAACTTAGTCGTACCGCATCAGTCCGCAACTTGGGCACACTCGTTCCGCATAGTCCGCTCACTCGTTCCGCATATGCCGCAACTTAGGCACCCTCGTACCGCATCAGTCCGCAACTTGGGCACACTCGTTCCGCATGAGTCCCTTAGGCACACTCGTTCCGCATATGCCCGCAACGTAGGCACACTCGTTCCGCATAAGGCCGCAACTTCGGCACACTCGTTCCG
>NW_017618561.1:0-16346 GCF_001879475.1 Ipomoea nil
CACCCATTTTCCTTGCTGCAAACTTCTTTTAGTACCCATAATGTTGCAACCTGAGTTTTGCTCAACATCAGTTCCTGGAGGAGTAGTTGGCGCAGTTTCTGAGAATACGACATTAAATTATGGTTTTTATCATTTTCAAATATGCAAAGTTTTTCTCCCTGAGGGAGGAACTGGCACTGAATTGTGTCCAGAGCTGGATCCGGGAGAAGTAACAGGTCCGGGAAGGTAGTAAAATATGTTGACTTCTCAACTTAGAACGTGCAAAGTCCATTCGGCTAAGCGTTTGTGACTGAGTTGTGCCAGAATTGGCGTTGGAGGAGTAACAGGTTCCCTTTCCAGGGATGGTAGCAAAACTTGTTGCTCTTTTAACTCTGAAACTGCAAAGGTTTTCTCACCCATTGAGCTAACAAAATTTTGCCCAGCAGGGTTGGGTCCTGGAGGGGTAACATAATTGTTCCCAGGATTGGGTGATGGAGGGGAAACAGTTCCCTTTTGTAGGGATGGTAGCAAAACTTGTTCCTTTTTCAACTCTGAACTAGCAAAGTTTATCTCGCCAATTGGAGAAACAGAATTGTGCCCCGGGTTGGATCTGGAGGAGAAACCGGGCGCCATGTTTGCAAAGATGGTAGAAAAAGATTTTCCTTTGCAGACGGCAAATCAGCAAAGTTGTGTTGGGCAAGAGTAGGGTTGGGCGAGGAGGGGCAATATGTCTCCATTGCATAGATGGCAACAAAAGTTGATTCATGTTTGTAGTTGCAAAATTCTTTTCATTGAGACCAACAACGTTAACATTATTGGTATCGAAGTTGGGAGTTGGAGGTGTTACACGCCTCCATTTAGACGGTAGCATGAGATGATTCTTCCTCATCCATACTTGTTCATCATCTTCAACAACAACTCTCCCGTCTTCATCATTGGGGTTGATGGTCAGTAGAAACACTAGAGACGTGGCTACCATAATACAAAGAATACCAACTTCAAGCTTCATGATTTTTTGTTTTGTTTTTGTTGCTTTTTTGTGGGCTAAGTGGCTAAGCAAGTATGAAAAGTAAATGAATGTGGCTATGGAATTATGTGCCAAGACGAGGCATATTTATAGGTAACACGGTCAAGAATGATATTTTGGAACTCCAATAATTTTGCAGAAACCAAATGGAGTTAAGAAGGGTGTTGACTGTGGATAGACTGACCGGAAAGGAATTGATTAATAAGGAAAGAAAAATTACAAGTTGAAGGCAAATTTTACTGCGGACCATTATCCAAAACGATGTCATACGTTTCTTTTAATGAGAAGAAATGGCAATCGTTCCGTGTAATTAATTACGTTTATATAACATATTTAGTTTCATTTTATATACTTTGTAGTTTCATTTCAGCACAATTAAAGTTTCATTTTGTTTTAACTACAGTTTTATTTGACACTATACATACAATAGTCTTATTACAAGGAGACATGTTATTGAGTTTCATTTTATACACAATGTAGTCTTATTACAACACCACTAATTATAATTCTAATTCAACTACGGTCTCATTGGACAATATACACTCAAATATGTGAAACTGTTATTCAGTTTAACTGCATTTTATATATACTGTAGTTTCATTATAACACACTAAAGTATCGTTTTCATATAACTGCAGTTTCATTTGACAATATACACACGATCAATATGTGAGACATGTTATTCAGTTTCTTTTTACACATAATATAGTTTCATTTCAACACAACTAAAATAGTATCATTTATATTCAACTACAGTTTAATTTGACAATATACACCCAATATGCGAGACATGTTATTTAGTTTCTTCTTATACATACTGTAATTTCATTTCAATACAATTATATTTTCATTTGATAATATAAACACAATATGTGAGACAAGTAATTCAATTTAATTTTAAATACACTATAATTTCATTTTGTTCTGAAAACACCCGAAATACGGGATTTAAAAAAATGGCACTCTTTTCAGACCATGATCCACCGTATAACAATTGCAAGTTGAATGGGTCCGAGCTCGTGAAGTAGACGTTTATGTATTTTGGAGCATATGTTTTATGGGTTTTGGATTCAGTATATTTGTATGACTACACAACCCAATAAGTACTCTTGGCCCTTCAAATGGCCTCCGCGTAGAACTTGCCAACAACTTATCAAGTGTCTGTTTGAGAGTGAAGGAATTGAAGTATAACAATAATCCAAAAACTCAAGGGCTTGATTGCTATAGAGTTTTTTGCACTTTTAGTCCCACGACTATAGTGACACCGGCAGAATTGATCCACGACTTTTGAACCTTGCAATTTTAGTCCACGACTATTGATTTTTTTGCAAAAATGGTCCTTCCGGCCACTTTTCCGTCAAAATTTCACCGGAAAAAAAAATATTCTTCATTTTTAGCCGGGTTAAAATTGACATTTTACTTATCTCAACAAATTAAAAGAAAAAAATTGATATTTGACTACATACAATATTACTGGGCTACATACTACTGTCCCAGACGGCGGAGTTCCTGGAGCAGGCAGGGCTGTCAGTAAGTGGCGGAGCGGCCGTGGCGTTCCCCGGGCTAGTTGGGTTATCCGGCAACAGCTTTGGACTGGTACATGTACTCCGCCGCCGCATTTAACCCAGCTAAAAATAGAGAATTTTTTTTTCCGGTGAAATTTTGACGGAAAAGTGGCCGGAAGGACCATTTTTGCAAAAAGATCAATAGTCGTGGACTAAAATTACAAGGTTCAAAAGTCGTGGATCAATTCTGCCAGTGCCACTATAGTCGTGGGACTAAAAGTGCAAAAAACTCATTGCTTGAATATTGAATTTCACTTATTCCCTCGTATGTTGTTGACGTTTACACGTACGTCAAGGACCCGACGGACCATATCTTAGGAATCTCATTTATGTTGAACAGGGTAATAAGTTGAACAATTCTACTTTTTTTTTTGTGTCAACCACACATTGTGGTCCGGGTCTTTCTCTATCCGTTTAACGGTGTAGGTCCACTCGGTTCGCTCCGAGAGACACAGAAGACGGCCCAAAAGGGATCGTCACTTGTGGGAATCAAACCCATGTTATCCTGGAATTCTCCCCCACAAAGAGAGCTCATTTGCCACTTGAGCTACCCTGTTGGGTTAAAACACAATTCTACTTTACAATTTTATTTTAAAATAATATTTAATTCGATCAATGTCTTTTAATCTAATTGAATTTTGTCCATTCTAATTGTAGTTAAAAGGGTCAATTTTTATTTGATAGAGTTCTATTATATAGATTCTTAATTTCTACTCCATCACTTTTACTCTTTGATGTGACGATTAGACTTAGGTAATTAAACATGCATTAACCTGATAAGGATACAATAAGATATAACAAATACGAAAGGAAGTTTTATACTACAACTAGGAGTACAAGAGTCCTAACAATCCCCGCAAGCTCATGTTGAACCGACAACATGAAGTTTGTTCGCAGAGCCGCAAACCGCGAAGCCGGAAGTGCCTTAATGAAGATATCCGCTAGATGATCTTTGGTTGAAATAAAGTTAACCTGAAGTTCCCCCGATGCTACCTTATCCCTAAGAAAGTGATAATCACTCCACGTGTTTCGTGCGCGCATGAAATACCGAATTGGCACACATATAAGTAGCACCAAGGTTGTCACACCACAGTTTCGGACAGGCACTGGCTAATACCCAGCTCACGCAATAGTGAAACAATCCACGTGATTTCCGCACCGACATCGAACAAGGGCCTTGTATTCTACCTCAGACCTGGCAAATGTGCGCTGCTTTCGACACACCCATGAGAATAAATTTGAGCCCATGAACACTGCAAAACAACTCCTAAACTTTCGATCTACGAACAGCCAACCCAATCCGAATTAGAGAACACATGAATATCAGTTGTAGGAGATTTGCACAAACGAAGCCCAAAGTGTAAGGTACCCTTAATAGACCGCAGCACACACTTCAGTTGAGACCAATGTGCCACAGAAGGAGCATGCATATGCTGGCACAGTTAGTTTTATAGCAAAAGACATATCAAGACGAGTCACCGTCAAGTACTACAAAGCCCCGGCTAGACTCCTGTAGGGTTGGGAAATGGTTCCGTGGCAGTATCCAAGTGACAAGACACTGGAACTAGGGTAGCCAACTGTTGCGAACATGTGAGCCAATCCATGATTGAGTTGTTAATAAATTATGGTGCCATTATAATTTTAAATTAATTAGTTTTTGGGAATTATTATATTCATTATTTAGTTAGTTAATTTGTGATTTAAATTGATTGTGTGCTTTTTATAGTTAGTCAGTTTATATTAAATTAGATTTAGGAGTTTTAGTGTTGTTTGTTATTTATGTTTATCATAATTAGTTTGTTTTTAGTTGTTAGAATTTCTAGTTCTTTTGGGAAGTGTCTAATGAAACTAGGATCTACAACTATAAATATCGCTGTCTTATATGAATAAAATAGAGAGTTGAATTTTTTGAGTTAGAAAACAGAGTGTTTTTTTGAACTCGAAATGAGTTCAATTCGGTCGTGAGTCGGTCATGGCCATCTTGACTTATCAAGTATAAAACCTCACTTGTGGCGTCGTTCTTACTCCATGTATCACCTTATAATCCGTTGTGGCCGTGAACTTATCAAAATAAAAAAAAAAAATTAGCCTTTTTTCCCAGCCCAAGTTAAAGCTTTAATTTGAATCAAATTCACCCAACCCTTTCCCAGCCCAAGTTAAACCTTTGAATCAAATTCACCCAACAAAATAAGCCATTCTATGAGATTCTTTATAGAGTTAATACCCAAAATGGTCCCTCGACTATGTCATAATTACCAATTTGGTCCTCAACTACCATTCTTACTCAATTAAGTCCTCAACTATGTAACTTTTACTCAATTAAGTCCTCAACTATACAATTCTTACCCAATTTAGTCCTCAACTATACAATTCTTACCCAATTTAGTCCTCTGTATTAATTTGACTATTTGTTTGACTGTCAAAAGTCGGGATAAAATTATAATTTTACAAGATTTCTCCTTCCTCTCCATTTAGCAGCGCCAAACCATGCAGCAATACACTCCGATCAGATTTCGATCGTCAAAAAATCGTTGGAAATCAAATTCATGGGTTATCCGATGCATAACCACTACTTCGATACTGACAGGTTTAGAACCCAACCGGAGCTTATTGCTACATGTTTTGGCGCTGCTAAAATGAGGAGGAAGGAGAAAACTTGTAAAATTACAACTTTATTTCCACTTTTGACAGTCAACAAACAGTCAAATTGACAAAGGACTAAATTGGGTAAAAATTGTATAGTTGAGGACTTAATTGGGTAAGAATGATAGTCGATGACCAAATTGGTAATTACGACATAGTCGAGGGACTATTTTGGGTATTAACTCTTCTTTATATTAGAGTTTGAAAAAAAGAAAAGATCAAGCCAACCAGTTTTTGTATCATTTGGTATCAGAGCCTAGATTTTCCTCATGCTCCAATAAGTTATAATCCATCTCAAACTTTATTTTGAGTAGAAAAAAACACAATCTGTCAGAAATTTGCAGTTTTGCGCGATCAACTTTGAAAAATCAGAAAAAATTAGTTACGTTCATTGTTTTGCTTTGAATTTTTTTTGTGCCTGTCGTAGTTTTGTTAAACTTGATATATGGAAAATTTGGTCTCAAAATTTGTTACCAATATTTTTCAAAAAATTCAAAAAGTTGGGTCAGTTTCTGGATGTTTCTGCTAATTGATATTTCTGGTGCGATTTGAATTTCTGAATATTTTGCTTCGAATTTCTCAAAAAAGATGTGAGGTGTGCAAAAAAAAAATAAAAAATAAAAACAAATTTATGATTTTAGGAGGGTGCATCATAGGACATTAGGCTATGCAGTAGTGTGCTAGGTGTGGTGTAACGTAAGGCGTTGGGTTGTACATTAGTTGGAGGGCATTGTTATCTCTACCGGCGTGAGGTCATGTGTTTGGGGGTTTTCCTTTTGTTGCTAGTGTACCTTTGAAAAGGATAATGAGATATGTTTACATTATTTTGTTTTGGGTTGATGCTATCGTATGATCAAATTGCCCTTCGAAACACTTTTCCTCATTAATTTGTGCCTTAATCTGCACTAATTAGAGAATTTGAAGAACTAAGAACTTTTCTCTCTTAGTTCTTAATTTTATACCATAAACTTTTACAATAAAATTTTGTCTAGAATAATAAGAATCAACTAAATTTGAATTCATATTAAAGATGCAATACAACAACAATGATCTAAAATATGAATAGCACTGCTATTTCAAAATGATATTCTAGAAAAATGAATATTCTGATATCCGAGACATAGTCTGGATTCTACATTATATTTTTAAAATATTACTCGTATATTGATATTTTAAGGGGTCACTTTTTTTTTAATATCTAAAATTAATAAAATAAATAAATAAAATAATGTATCAAAGGTTAATCGCCATCTTAGCAATTTACGTAGTAGACATGTCACTTTTGAACTAATTACAATATTTTTGCTTGTTTATGGAGTTATTTATATTTTTTGAGATGGATGATCTAATTGCATTTTTATATATAGTTTCGTGACTAATTTTACTCTTATTATTCATTTATTATATTATTAAGTCATGAAATTTTCTAAATTTTCTTTGTCGCATGCAAATATATATGCAGATATAGACAACAAATTATATAATAGAACTAAACATGACACTTTTATTTCATACTCCATATTTCAGATCATTAATTATTACATTCATTTTATTTTATTCAGTCACTACAATAAATTTGAAAAAACAAAAGAAGAAAAAGAGACAGAAAGAACAAATAAATGGACAGTATCCGCTGAAATTTAATACTGTAACTTAATTAGCTAGTAGCCTTTAGAGATGCAACTAACCACCAGAGGAAATGGAGGAGGATGTGCAGAAGCCATTTTCCTATCTGCAAAGTTCTTTTTAGTACGCATGTTGCACCCTGAGTTTTGACCAAGAGTTGTTCATGGAGGAGTAATTGGCCGCAGTTTCATAGATGGAAGAGAAATATGGTTCTTTCTCATTTTCAAACCTGCAAAGTTCTTATGATGAATTGAACTAATTGAATGGTGTCCAGGGTTAGGTCCTGGAGAAGTAGCAGGACCCTTTTGAAGGGAAGGTAGTAAAACATGTTGGCTTCTCAACCCGAAACTTGCAAAGTTCTTTTCACTGAATGTGCTGACTGGGTTATGACTTGGACTGGGTGCTGAATTGTTTCCTGGATTGGGTCCTGGAGGAGTAACAGGTCCCACCTTTAGAAGGGAAGGTAGTAAAACATGTTGGTTTCTCAACTCAGAACTTGCAAAATTCTTTTCACTGAATGTGCTGACTGGGTGGTTATGGCTTGGATTGGGTGGTGGAGGGTTAATTGAATTGTGCCCTCGGTTTGGTCTGGGAGAAGTAACAGATCCCCCCTTTTGAAGGGAAGGAAGTAAAACATGTTGGCTTCTCAACTCAGAACTTGCAAAGTTCTTTTCACTGAATGTGCTGACAGGCTTATGACTTGGACTGGGTGGTAAATTGTGTCCTGGAGAAGGAACAGGTCCCCCCTTCTGAAGGGAAGGTAGTAAAACATGTTGGTTTCTCAACTCAAAACTTGCAAAGTTCTTTTCACTGAATGTGCTGACTGGGTGGTTATGGCTTGGATTGGGTGGTAGAGGCTTAATTGAATCGTGCCCTCGGTTTGGTCCGGGAGAAGTAACAGGTCCCCCCTTTTGAAGGGAAGGTAGTAAAACATGTTGGCTTCTCAACTCAGAACTTGGAAAGTTTTTTTCACTGAATGTGCTGACTGGCTTATGACTTGGACTGGGTGGTAAATTGTGTCCTGGATTGGATCCTGGAGAAGTAACAGGTCCCCCTTTTGAAGGGAAGGTAGTAAAACATGTTGGTTTCTCAACTCAGAACTTGCAAAGTTCTTTTCAGTGAATGTGCTGACGGGGTGTTTATGGCTTGGATTGGGTGGTGGAGGCTTAATTGAATTGTGCCCTCGGTTTGGTCTGGGAGAAGTAACAGGTCCCCCCTTTTGAAGGGAAGGTAGTAAACATGTTGGCTTCTCAACTCAGAACTTGCAAAGTTCTTTTCAGTGAATGTGCTGACGGGGTGTTTATGGCTTGGATTGGGTGGTGGAGGCTTAATTGAATTGTGCCTTCGGTTTGGTTCGGGAGAAGTAGCAGGCCCCCCTTTTGAAGGGAAGGTAGTAAAACATGTTGGCTTTCTCAACTCAGAACTTGCAAAATTCTTTTCACTGAATGTGCTGACTGGCTTATGACTTGGACTGGGTGGTAAATTGTATCCTGGGTTGGATCCTGGAGAAGTAACGGGTCCCCCCTTTTGAAGGGAAGGTAGTAAAACATGTTGGTTTCTCAACTCAGAACTTGCAAAGTTCTTTTCAGGGAATGTGTTGACGCGGTGTTTATGGCTTGGATTGGGTGGTGGAGGCTTAATTGAATTGTGCTTTCGGTTCGGTCCGGGAGAAGTAACAGGTCCCTGCTTTTGAAGGGAAAGTAGTAAAACACGTTTCTTTTTCAACTCCAATCCTGCAAAGTTCTTCTCACCAGCGGGACCAACTGCATTGTGCTCGGGGTTGGATCCTGGCTCAGAATTAGATCGCCATGTCTGCAAAGATTGTAAGAAAAGATATTCCTTTTTGGACTGAAACCCTCCTTTCTTTGTAGTTACAAAATTCTTCTCGTTCAGATCAGCACCATTGGGAGACGGCAACATCAGATGATTCTTCATCATCCATTCTTGTTCACCAGTTCCATAAACATCTCTACTGTCTCCATCATAGGGGTAGGTGGTCAGAAGAAAAAGCAGATACATGACAGTCACAATACCAAGAGTAACGATTTTAAGCTTCATGATTGTTTTTGTTGGCTAAGAAATTATGTGAAGTAAATGAAGGAATTGTTGTGGGTGGGAGTAATTAAATGCGAAGAGTAAGCATATTTATATGTAACATGGCCATGTTGCCACGACTTGAATGGGTCTGAACAGCTTTAATTTCATATAATAATTTTGTATGAACACAGCCCAGTAAGTCTTGGCCCTTCAAATGCCCTAGAACTTCTCCCAGAAGGTTGAATTCTCAACCTCGAAGGTCCCTCACACTCCGTCCAACAGAGCATTTAGAAAGATATAAATTACGGTGACTTAATGGTTCAGCAGATTGAACTTTTCAAGGGTCCTCACATCTCGACCTGACAGAACATGTAGAAGGATATAAATCACGGTGACTCAATGGTTCAGCAGACAGGACTGTCCACTTTGAATATAATCTGCACAATGAATCTGTCCGCTTTGAATATAATCTGCACATTGCCATTGTCGAAGTTTGAACTTTGATTTCTTCTTTTAAATACTACTTTTTGAACCAGTGAGCTAAACTCGCGCGGAGAACTTTGAAGAGTTTAATTAGTTGCCAAACTTGTTAGATGGATCTGAGATTGAAGGAATTGAAGTCAGAAGGACTTGAATGTTGAAATTCAATTACACGTGGAGGACCGACAGAACAAACCTTCTATTTGTCGTCTTCTCCCAATTCAATTCCACATTTCTTCATGCGGCCGCATGGATGAGTGATCGTGACTCCATAGTCCCGCATGCAGAGTTCAGAATACTACGTACATAGCGATTGTGAACTGGTTCATATGTTGAAAGGGTCTTTAAAATAATATTTAATATTTATAATCATTCTCCCCAAAATGTTGAATCCTCACCCTAAGGACTCGACAGAGCATCTAGGTCAAATTATATCGTGCACCGCGGTGCATAATCGATTATGCACCTCGCATCAAAACGATGCCGTCTTATTTAATGGAAAAGAAACGGAATCAGCAAAATATAACTTTATTCTTATCATTTTGTATACACTCAGACCCGGCCCTGGGCAAGGGCAGGCTGGGCCCTTGCCCAGGGCCCACTCTTGGAAGGGGCCCACCACCCTATCCCAATACCTTTTATATATACTATAGATATTGGTATAATATTTAGTATACAATTATGTTAAAGTGTTGTAAGTCAGCCGAGTTGGTAGAGTTTGTTGTTTGAATGAGTGAGGTTTGGGGGTCAAGTCTCTTTATATGCGTGTGATGAATTGGCTTTAAGATTTTCCTCACTCAGTTACTCTTTAGGGATATTATTATATATAGTATTAAAATTGAATTTATGGATATTATTGTTATATAGTATTAAATTTGTAACTTATTAAATTTATTTAAATTTTTAATTTGTATTTTTTTAAAATTTAATTTGTAACTTTGTGATATTTTTTTACCTTTTTATAATTATAATGAGATTTATAATATAGATTGATTTGTGATTCATATCAAATTTTGAATATATTTATATTCGAGTAATTTACTACTTTTATTTAAAATATGTATTATTTTGTGAACTTTATACTGATTTATGTATATGTAATATATTTTGTTATTTAGTTATGAAAAATATTTTAAAAGTAATTTTAGTTTAGTTTTTTATGAATTATTTAGTCAATGTAGTTTAGAAGTCCTATTGTGTATCATCGTATTCAAATTAATCAAAAAATTTTGAAATTGATCTAACTAAAAGAAAAAAAAGTATTTATAAATATGACATCAATATAGAAGAGGTGTGATTTATTGTGTCTTTTTTATTTGAACTATTTTATCAAATTAATTATGTTTCATATTTTATTATAAATATTTTTTATTACGTTTAGAGTATTTTGATTTATTACTCTCAATAATTAAGATTTTTTGCTATGCTTTTATTTGTAAGGTTTGTTTTATAAATTTTTATTCAAAATTACTTTATTTTTTATTATAATAATAATGTGATTCTCTATAAGCTCATTTAGTTTTAAATTATTTATTTATTTTTATAAACAATAATTTTTTATTTATGAAAACATTGATGCAGTTATTGGCTATTTTAAATTTAAGAATGCATCTAGAATTACTTTCATTTGTATGTATAATCATTAAAAACTTGTGAATCTTATTTCACGTCAACATTAGTATTTTTTTCCTTATTTAATTTAAATTTTAATTATAAAAATATATATTAATTTAATATAGGGCCCATTTTTTGTTCATACGCCCTGGGCCTATAAAATGATAGGACCGGCCCTGTATACACTGCAGTTTTAGTTCAACACAACTACAGTTTTATTCAATATTTATACACTCAAATATGTGAAAATGTTATTTAATTTTATTTTATATACACTATAGTTTCATTAAACACAACTACATGATCATTTTGATATAATTACAGCTTCATTGTAGAATATACACTCAAATATGTGAAATATTATTCAGTTCCATTGTATATATACTGCAGTTTCATTTCACCACAACTACAGTATCATTTTGATATAACTGCAGTTTCATTTGATAATATAAAATAATATGCGAGACATTGTCGGTTTAGATACACTGTAGTGTCACTCCGTTAACACTACGCGGTGCATAATTGATTATGCACCGCGGTCCACGATATAACGACCCAGCATCTGGGAGGATAATTGTAAATCAGTTTACTACGTGAGAGATTGCTTCCACATTATCGCTAGTGAGACTCAATAATCTCTGGTCATTCTTTCCAAACTTTACTCCTATGAACAAGTTGAGCTGCTCATGCGGGCATAATATTTATAATCATGCATGACAATATTATTGTTTAACCCGTTGTATCAATTGAATTATTGTTGAAACCGTTAATTTTGTAATCCAATTAAAGTTTTTACAAGATGATTCGGTCCAGTAAAACAAATCGAATTTGATGAAAATGTAATACTTATAAGAGAAGTATATGGAAAATGTAATACTTTATTTCCTTTATAAATAATGGATACTTTATTTATGATTTTTATTACATTTTTTAACTTGATCCGGCCTCTCACACGAATAAAGATCTGTGCATATTCAATATAATATATAATAGAAAATAATATATATTTCTTTAAAGAGAAAATTTCAATTTTGATCTACTGACTATTGAAATTGTGTTAATTGCAACACTTTGACTTTAAAAAATGTTAATTTAGTACTTCACTATGCAATTTTGATCACGCCAACAAATTGCCTGCCAAATCTCACCGAAAAAATTTAATAGGTCAAATAAATAGGGTATTTTAAACATTTTACTATCTTTTGTTTCTTCTCCGATCACTTCTCCCCATTTCCGGCTTCTCCGATGAGCTTTCTTGTTTTCTTTCCCTATTACTTCTCTCATCTTCAGCCTTTCTCCTCTGTAAAAAAATGTCGACAGCTAGCTGTAAACAAAACCCAATCGATATGAATTTTTGGAAAGGTGTGTAATCCATAAAATCTTTCAAGAATTGAGGAGACATATGGATAAATTCAGCGGAGAAACAGTTGAAAAGCAGGGCCATGGGTTATACAATGACAGGAAAAGGAAAAGTAGCATATAGCCCTATATATCAAAGAAAGAATCCAATCTTTTCTGGATCAAATCTTGGAAAAAGCTAATCAGGCATCAATGTATGATCCAAACAAAGCAAACCCATGTCGGTAAATATCTAGATCTATGGCACCCAGGTTAAATCCCATTAGCAGAGATAAAGTGAACAAAAATTCATTCTTTGATTTCACATATATGAAGAAGAAGAAGAAGAAGAAGAACCCTGCGATAAGTGGTGCTGTCGGGCTCGACGGTCCAGCCTGCTTCATGACAGAGAGCCTTGAGGACCTCATTGTTGTGGATCGTTATGCTGTGGACTCGTGCCCAGTGCATCATGGGCACGGTAATGGTGCCGTCAGTGGCACCGTTATCTTTTTTTTTTTTTTTTTTAATTTCAGACCGCTTCGTTATAGGAGCATATATTCACAGCTCTGTGTTCTTAATTTCATAACTGTACATTCATAATTCTATAACTGTACATTCATAATTTCATAACTGTACATTCATAATTCAATAACTGTAAATTCATAATTTTCGAAGCTCTATGTTCATAATTGTAAGTTCATAATGTCAGAGTTCTGTGTTCATAATTTCATAACTGTACATTCATAATTCCATAACTGTACATTCATAATTCTATACTGTATATTCATAATTCCATACCGAACATTCATAATTTTCGAAGCTCTATGTTCATAATTGTAAGTTCATAATTCCATAACTGTACATTCATAATTCTATAACTGTACATTCATAATGTCATAACTCTACATTCATAATTTCATAATGAATACGTTGTTAACGCTGTTAACGGCCTTTCGAACAATTTTTTTTTATAATTAGAACGGCGTCGTTTTCAGGGAAAACGACGCCGTTTTAGAGACGTGCGCACCTTGCAAGGTGCGCACGTGCGCATAGCATAATTTGCCCATTGTTGTCGCAGTGCTTAGGGAAATTGTAGTTCCCTTGATGAGCTCTCAGCCCAGCATATATCTTAGCAGCTATGGCTCTCCTCCTCCGCTCTCTTCTCCGGTTTTGTTTACAACTAGCTGTCGGCGTTTTTTTTTACAGAGGAGAAAGGTAAAATATGAGAGAAGTAATAGGGAAAGAAAACAAGAAAGCTCATCGGAGAAGCCGGAAATGGGGAGAAGCTGATTGGAGAAGAAACAAAAGATAGTAAAATGACTAAAATACCCTCATTATTTGACTTATTAAATTTTTCTGGTGAGATTTGGCCGGCAATTTGGCCGGCGTGCGTGACCAAAATTGATAGAAATTACATAGTCAAGGTACTAAATTAATATTTTTGAAAGTCAAGTGTTGCAATTAACACAACTCCAATAATCAATGGACCAAAATTGAAATTTTCTCTTCTTTAAAATGTACTACGTAATTAATAAGCCAATAATATTAATTTTACCTGAAATGTAATAGCTCAATAATTTATCACTTGTAAATTAAATTATATGGTATGGTAGTATTTTATTCAATACCATAATTTTAATTTCATGAATGAGTGTTCCTAACCACACATTAATCATTTAAACGTACGTAAATGAACTGTAATTTTACTTATATTAGATGTATACATCGTACACAACACATTAATCATTTAAACGTACGTAAATGAAGTATATTATTCATTATTATGGTACTCATGCTGCTCAGAAAGTACCTTGAGTCAAGTATGAGACAAAACGGTTAACCCTATTCTGCAGATCTACCATTCAAGAGGCAACACAACAAGATATCAACCATGGCTGGAGATCTACCGTGCTACCGCTTTCGCTACTACAAGTTAAGTTTCTCGTAGATTATTTTCTATGGTTAGATCATATTTAGATATGTAGATCTCACATTTGGTATCAGAGCCTTTATAATCTGCCTGATTGATTGTTTTGCCTAAAAACAATATTAATTTTTTCATATACATCAAGATTTTGTATGAGTTTTGGACTACTGAATTTTTTTTTTTTTTGGCATTAAGCAATTTTAATCTCGTGTAAATGATTTATTGTTAAAAAAAAAATTGCTTGGAATTATAATTTTTTTTTTGGATATAATTTGTTGCTAATTTATTGTGTTGTTCTACGTGTCACCGGAGATTGAGAAACATCGGATTATAGTGCCTGTTATGGTTTCCATTTGGACGGCACGCTGTGGCGCTAGGTTCCCACCATCTCCTCTGTTTCTGGAACTAATGATGGTAGAGATGGACGGCGCGGGAGGCCGGCGATGTGAAGTGCGAGCACCGGTGAATGGCAGCGCCATGGGGCGCTGCGGCTTTCCTCCTTTTTTTTTTTTTTTTTTTTTTTTTTTTGTTGCGTACGAGTAAAGAAAACCAACTACCATGGGGTGGCTAGGTTGGGGCATTAAGAAGGGTGATGGCTGTCTCCTCCGTTTCTAACGACGGCGTAGCATGAAGCTGATGGGAGACCGTCTCTCAATCATCCAGAAAGGTTGGCCATTGATTCTGCTGCTACATGAGGAGGATGAAGGTGCTGCGACACACGCAGCATGTTCGACGGATAGGCGTTGAGTTTCCGGCAACTTCGCGGTTTTGGTAGCCGACAACTGTCTTCGCTGATGCAGTTCCGGCACAGAGAATGGATGGGTCAGCAACCAACTATGCTGTGGACGAAGATGAAGAGATGGCGCCATGGCGGTACCTCCCCTTGAAAAATTGATGTCTTTTAGTTCCTAATAATTTTTACATTAAATTCATAATTAAATTATTATTCAACCAGGACTATGTGGTCCAATGGTATCCGGGTTGGACTTCCATTTGGAAGATTATAAGTTCGAGCCTCTGGTTCTTTGTGTTTCAGTAGGTTGAGAACGTATATGAACAGATACTACAATGTAATAGAGCCAGTAACTTTCAAAAAAAGAAAAAAGATTATTATTCAACTTTAGGCAAATATTAAGTTTTAGATTTGCTATTTAAATTTTAATTTAATATTAGGGTTATATTAAATTGTCTGAAGTATTGCAATTTGTTTAGGATATATATGAGTTAATATATATTAAAATGCAAAATCCAAGCATGCTAAGCATTTTTATAATTTTATTGTTATAATTATGCATTTAAAAAAGTATATTTTAAGGATGGATTTAACATATTATTAATTCATAGACTATGTATTAAATATCATTCAACTTTGGATCCTTAGATCAATTTTGGACATTATGACCTACTAAAGTTGCTTGTTTTGGTTTCCCATTTAATTTTGAGCATATTTTAATCCTATATTTCACTTGGGACTTTAAAACCGATTTTGAACAAGCTATTTAGGATCTATCCGGGTCATTAAAGTATGGATCCCACCATTATTGAGTGATATTTTAATAATAATTATAGCAATTTTATTTTGACGTATAACATGTTTATTATGGTAATAATATTGATTATTATGCATAACATGTTCACTAAGTCTTAATTATTAGTTTATTACTGACTACCATATTTTGTTAATGGTAATTTATTGTAGGTAATAATATTAAGTTTGGATCTATTTCAGTACTAGATCATTTTCTATTTATGTAATAACTCACTTGGACCATTGAGTTTATGGTCTAATTTATGGGAGTTATATCTTCATTAATTAGTTGGTCAAATCAATTATGAGTACGTATATCATTAATTTCGCTGAACAGTGGGAGTGATCATTTAGAAAAGGATCATTAAGATACTCCACTAAAGAATTTGGATTTAATTGGATTCATACATCAAATTGGATTGTATGTCAAACAATCATTTAGAAAAGGATCATTAAGACACTCCACTAAAGATTTTAGATTTAATTGGATTCATACATCAAATTGGATTGTATGTCCAACAATAAGTCAAAGGATTCCACAAGTATTAATGTTGTATTTGTTCATATAAATTCATATTGATT